>NC_083278.1:70126510-70262674 GCF_963506605.1 Zootoca vivipara
AGGAAGCGCTGGCATCCGTCCGATTCCGTCGAGTTTCCTGACGAATAAACCGTTTTAGGGACGAGGTGCAAATATCTTTGGGAAATTACCACGGAGGTGTAAGCAGCCCATTGCCCTCAAACTATATGGAAGCCAATTCCATTGAAACGACTCACGAATTGAATTTTCATCCTCATTTCCTAGGTCCTTTGATTTGGAAGGAAGTCCCACCGATTACACTGAAATTCAATTGCGATTAACGTGCACGCATGTAAACAAGAAACGGGAGAAGTTTTTGTTTATGTTATTTCTCCGATTTGGTTTTTAACGGGCTTTCGGTGACATGTAATGCTAGTCTTTAAGGTGCCGCAAGACCCTTTGTTGCTGTTGCTGCAAAGGACTAACAAGGTCCTTTGTACTGTAAAGCGTTGGATCCAGACTTAAGTCCGTTTACCTTAGTTCCCTGCTTCACATAATCATGACTAACTTTTCACAGTGGTTTCAGTGGGAACCAACGGTCAGGTAGCTTAGTTAGAATCCAACCCAATACTAACAAATAGCTGTTTGTAGGTTGATGGAAATTCGCAGAATCAATAAACTGGAGGAGACAACATCACCGAGCAAATAGTCGGGGGTGGAAGGCAATCATTTTTAAAGACTGTCACAAAGCACTGGGGCCCAAGTTCTGAAATCGGTAAAACATCTTACAGACAATAAGATGTAATGTAGTGTTGCTTTTATGTAAATGGAGCAAGAGTATTGAAGACTCTTTTTAAAGGATTGTTGGGAACCAGTTGCTTAGGGTGGTATTTAACTAGGCTTTGCTCAGAGTAGACCCACTGACGAAAACCATCCTTAGTTTTGCCTAGAATTCCCTGCGGGTTGAGGAAGTTTCCATTCCAAACTTACCATGCAAAACCTCCTGGTTTTTCACCTGAATTGCGGGGACCCTTTCCTGCCTTGCAGCAAACGCTCTGATGCAAATGGACGGAAGTTTGAGGCATCGCAAGGTGTATTTCGCACAGAGGCAAAAACGAGAGAGATGGCCGCCCAAAATTGCGTGCAAAAATTCACCTTGAAAGCGCGCCACTGCAGATAAGTACCTACACCCAAGGAGGCTTTCCAAGAGCAGCCGCTACCTTAGAAACGAAGCTGAGCTGTCTAGAGCAAGTAATTGAAGAGTGAGGTGAATAAGAACCAAAGGCCCTGCCTGAAAAGCTCACCAGAACGGATTGCAAACTGAATTTGTATACCGGTAGATCAACGTAGTAGCCGCCAGAAGGAACTATTAACGAAGCTTACTTAGACTAGAGGACACGGGAAAGAGAAAGGACATGTGAGCAGAAGGGGAGGTGGCCAAGAGGAAGAGAAAGGAAGCCAGCAATGAGGTGTGCCCCACGGAAAACAACAAAAACTGGACACCGAGACGCGACAGCATGGGAGGCATGTCCTCCATCCGTGATCTGAGCTACAGTAGAATTGGAAATAAATGCTAGTGAGTTTTTGCTCCTGTGCGACAAGTCACTGGAAGCAGGGAGTGGATCTTGTCCACCAGAGACGGTCCACCCCCACCTGCCTGCCTTTCTCCCTACCTTCCGTTCTTGGTGACGATCATCTCGTTGGTGAGCTCCTTGAAGCGCAGCCACAGCTCGCTCTCCTCCAGGGTGACGCGCAGCTCCCTCTCGGTGGGGTCGCCCTTCTCGCTGCCCGCCTGCAGCTCATTCTCCACGGCGCTTAGCAGGTGATCCACCCGGTACTGCAGGCTCTTGCCGGAGCTGTCCGTGCTCGGAGAGGTCATCCTTCCTTCCCGCCCTGCCCGAGAGCCTCCTTACTGAGCTAGCTCCTCCAGGGTATCAGGACCCCACGCTCTCCACCTTGGAGAACCTGTCCAGGGTGACCCCGCTCGAAGTTGCAAATGGGGAGGGAAGTATAGACGAAGTTGCAGGGGGAGGAGGGACCCGCAGTTTGGGTGCTGAGGGGTTAATTCCACTTGACCTCTGACAGGCGCTCCTCGAAACTGCTCAAGCGGGGAGCAATTACGTGGCCCCCTATAAGTAGCTTCCTGGTGACATCACAATGCCGACAGGGGGCTCACCTGATTGGAGGAGAGTCTCTTTGATGTGTCCGGCCCGCCCACTTGATTGGCTCCCTGCGGTCATATCAGAACGTTGCCCGCGCGGGAGGGCGGGGAGGGAAGCCTGTGATGTTAATTGCAGCCAGTGGGATTAAACGCGGTATTTTATGTAAATTTGTCCCCAAATGTTTGCACCTCTATCAAAGCCGCCGGTGACTGGGGATGCTGCAGCCCCAGAGGAAATGGGCCATGTCAACAAGAGCGCCATAACCGGGGAGCAGCATCCCCTTGGCCTGGCTTGGGCTTGGCAGCATCACCCACCCACCGGCAGATGCGGCGGGACCCTCCAGCAAAGATAAAGACGGCTTTGGGTCGAATAGTTGCGGCCAGACGTTGCCCCCACATTCAGACTTTCGTGGTTTCAGAAACTTTATCAAACTCTCATCTCCAGTGGCTCGGTGTTAAAACCACATTTCTACGCATATTTCTACAGGTTTTGCTCTTGGGTTTCCTTTCCTCGCTCGTATATACTACGAAGAGGATTGGGCTGCAAGTTGAACGTTTTTGCTGCCACTATCTCTTGCGCGGCGTCGCATGACTGGCTGGGGTGGGCATTGGGTTCCAGTCTGCTGTTGCCCCATGGATACCCAGTCAGTTGACTGACGTGCATAGGAGTGAACTCCTAGGGGCCGAGGTCCCTTTGCCCCATGGGCGTAGCCAAGGGGAGCGGGGGGCAGCTGCCCCCCTAAATCAAGTAAATCAATAAAAAGGTTCTTCCCCCCCCCTAACATGAAGCCTGCCCCACTTAACATAAATCCTGACTACGCCCATGCTTCGTCCTCCCCCCCCCAAAAAAATGCCCCCCCCAGTTGGTGGGGATTGCCATTCAAATAGTTTGTGTGTGCGGCAGCATCCTGTGATTGATTATATGGGGAGGGGCTTATCTCCCCCCCCCCATATTTTAATCAAGTTGGCACCCCTGCTGCCATGTAAACTCAAGGAAGGGAAGAAGTGGACAATTTCCCACCCTTTCCTCCTACCAATGATAGGTCGGATTATATGTTATATTTTAACTCCGAAACAAAGTATCTGCGGCTAATTATGGTGACTCTTCCTCGGGCGATGGTTCTTTGAAAGCTCAGACACCGCTGGAGAGAAGAGAGACAGTGACCTGGCCGTATCCTCAAATTAAGGGTGGTGGTAAAACGCAGGACGTGGGACTGGGTCTGCTGCATCCCCGGGAGCAGAATTGTGCCTTGGGACTAACATTGGAGTAAACAGGCCTGGCTGCAACCCGAGAGAGAGAGAGAGAGAGAGAGAGAATGAATTTTATGTTGTGAACCGCCTGAAATTTACGAATGAAGGGCGGTATACAAATTTAATAAATGTTAAGATGAAAGGGATAGCGTGGCGTCGTGGTTAGAATGTCTCATTGGGACCTGCGAGACCGGAGTTCGAGTCCCCTCCATGTCACGATGCTCCCTGGGTGACTTTGGGCCAGTCAGTGCATCTCAGCCGAACCTACCCCACAGGGTTGGTTGTGGGGATTAAAGGATTCATTGAGCAGGAGCCACGCCAGGTACAGCTCCTTGGAGGGAAATATGAATTAACCCCCCCCCAACTCCGCCTGCGCCTGAGGTAGTGGCCATAGAAAGATCCGGCCCGTGGCCCCCAGCGCAGCGCTTTGGCCGAGCAGGGGGCTCCCTACTTTAGGTGGCTGCGACCGTTGCTCCCGTTTCGCGAGATGCTCCTTGTTTTCCATCAGGCTCCCCGACCCATTTCCTGCCCATTGTGCCCTCCCACTCCCGCCCTGTCTTCCCCGCAGAGATTCCCACAGCAGAGCCATAAAACGTCTCCCTTCCTGGGAAGCCCCGGCCGCCAAGGAGCTGTCGGGCGACTCGCCCGCGCCGCAGTACCCCTTTCCGCGCAGACGGCGAAAAAAAACCCCGACTGCAAAGGGCAGCACGAGCCCGTCGGAA
This sequence comes from Zootoca vivipara, assembly GCF_963506605.1. Taxonomy (NCBI): domain Eukaryota; kingdom Metazoa; phylum Chordata; class Lepidosauria; order Squamata; family Lacertidae; genus Zootoca; species Zootoca vivipara. The sequence goes on from NC_083278.1 coordinate 70,130,543, forward strand.
AGGGGCCGCCTCGGTCGGAAAACGCAGCACATAACGGCGCGGGGTTTCTTTTAGGCAGGCTGGACAGCAGGTCGCAACTCTACTAGGGGCTGCGCCACTGCATTTCTTAGACATCACCGTCCATCATTCACCGGTTATTCCCATTGAAGCTTTGGGCATATGTAGATTGCATTAGATCAGGCATCCCCAAACTGCGGCCCTCCAGATGTTTTGGCCTTCAACTCCCATGATTCCTAGCTAAGAGGACCAGTGGTCAGGGATGATGGGAATTGTAGTCCAAAACATCTGGAGGGTCGAAGTCTGGGGATGTCTGCATTAGGTGTTCGCGTTACCCCAGGAACGCTCCTGGTCCTGCGCAGATAGGCAGGCAGATCCCTGCCTTGCCCCGAAGAGCTTCCAATCTTCCCATTAAGTATACAGTATAGCGAATCAGGCTTAGAAGTCTCGGGCCCCTCCATTCAGTTTAACTCATTTGGGCGAAGGAAGAAAATAATACTATCCAACGGGGTGGGGGAAGTATTTTCCAATAATAATAATAATAATTAATGGCAGCCATATGAAGCAGGGGGATTGGATCGCATATGGAAATGTGATAAACCATTTCCCCATGGGCAGATTTTCCCTGACCAGCCCTTTTCCCGATGTGGTGTTGAGAGTGCCGGCTAGGAGACCAAGGTTCACATCCCCATTTTGCAATATATTGCTGCATTGCAGGGGGTTGGACTAGATGATCCTCAGGGCCCCTTCCAACTCTAGCGTTGTATAATTCTGTGACTTTATCTCCCCTCCAAACCAAGAGCCGCGCAAAGAGCGTTCAGTTTGGCTGAGTCTCGCAGGTGGCTCAGCCTTCCGAGAGGGCTGCCGCCGTGTTCAGGGTGGACCAGTAGCCGCAGCCCCTTCGGCTTCTGCTGCTCCTGCGGGCAGAGGAGGGGCCATAGCTGCCAAGTTTTCCCTTTTCTCGCGAGGAAGCCTATTCAGCATAAGGGGAAATCCCTTTAAAAAAGGGATAACTTGGCAGCTATGGGAGGGGCGAGAGTTCTGGCGGAGAGGGGAGAGGACAGGCTTCTGGCGCGCCGCGTGCTGCGCCCTTCTGGGGGCGCAAGAAGGATCAGCCAGCATCCCATAAAGCCCTCTTGTCCTTTTTTCCTCGAAAAACTCAGGGGGAAAGTCACGCAACTACTACCGTAGGAAAGTGGAGACCCTGAAACAACTCGGGTGAATCAAGCCCATTCCGGCCATTTTTTCTGGTTCAGTAAAGCAATTCCAGTGGAAGCGGAGCTGCGCATAGCTGCCAAGTTTTCCCTTTTCTCGCGAGGAAGCCTATTCAGCATAAGGGAAAATCCCTGTAAAAAAGGGATAACTTGGCAGCTATGGAGCTGCGTAGTCCAGTTTAGTTAGTCAAGCGATCCACAGAGCAGTTTAGGCTCGGTCCTTGCCGTTAAGACCGCGATTCGATGGATGCTTAATTCTCAGTACATCGGATTTGGATCACAAGGTCAACCCCAGGCGCTCCTGACCCCATTACTTGGACTAGAAAGCCCCACTTGATGTCGGTGGAAGGCACAGACCCATCATGCTCAGGCTTACTGGGAAACAGTCCGAACTCAGTGGGACTCACAGTTCTGCGGAGACAGGCGGAGGGTTTATATATATATAAATTATCATCATCATTCAACCTTTTCTCCAGTCAGGAATTCAAAGTGGCTGAAAGATAAAATAGAATAATACCGGTATAAGAAATAAACATTTCACGTATACATATATACATGCACACATACTACACACACACACACACACAGAGAGAGAGAGAGAGAGAGAGAGAGAGAGAGAGAGAGAGAGAGAGAGAGAGAGAGAGAGAGAGAGAGAGCGCATTAACAGGCTATTGCTTATTGAGGTTTATTCAAAATACAGGTTAACTCAGAATTAAGTCCCACTGAGCTGAGTAGGATTTACTCGCTTGCAAGTGGGCTAAGGGCTGTCTTGTGCTTTTTGAAATGGTTGCCTCTTCCTACAAACACGCGTCCATCTTGACCCAACACGCAACAGCGTTCAGTAAACGTCCACTTACTGCAATTACGTTTACGTTTGTTTCCACACAAGTTTGCTTAGCATCGCAGCCTAGCGACGAGAAAACGGACTGGCCGGTAAGCATGTGTAAATTGCTGGATGTGAATTGCTGGATGGGGATGTGAACTCTTGCTGGAAAAAAAATCAATTTAGGGACATTGAGCTCTATTTATTCACATTCTATATAAAAAAATTGTGGTATTAATAACTCTTAACCTTTGAGAGATATTTGTATCAAACCAGCAATACCGATGATACAGAAGGAAGAAAAAAACAACCAAGTCACTTATAACACACGCGTATCCCATACATAACTGTGATACGGAACACACAAGCACACTTCTAGACACTTCTAGACACGGGATGTAGTTCCACAAGTTACAGCAAAATAAGTGAGAAATAAATATGCTGAGAAAATTATTAACTTGAATACTGCGTCATTTCGAACTTCTAGAATTTCTGATGAGGAAGGCGCAAGTCAAGCATTCAGTCTAATGTGTGAGCAATCTACGGTAATTTGTATTGAGTTTATGCTGTAAACTTCACTTAGGTCTAGGGCGGTATACAAATTTAAATAAATAAATAGCTTTGAAATGTTAAAAAATATATTGTATGGCTTGTTCAAAGTGGAGATCTGTTTGGGCACGATCCGGGCAACACTACTCATTTGTAAATCTGTTGGCGTTCAGAGGGAAATGTTTAAACACCGGCTCAGTTTTCTTCTGTGGAGCAGCCTGCATCGCGCTTTTTGAGCAGCGAGAGATGCGCTCCGGGGCTTTTGAATTCTGAAGGATCGCGTGGCGGTGGCCGGCCGCCGGACCCACGTCGTGGTACTGATACCTCATTGGGCTTTCAAATCCCGCTCCATCTTCTCCCCCCCTCCCTCCCCGCTCCCCGTTCCTGTTTAATGCCCATCGCAAAGCGAGGCGGTGACGTTTTATTTTGCCACTAGTAAAGATCCCTTGCGGAATATTTGTTTTGTTAAACGGAGCCGTCAATAGCTTTCCCCCAAAGAGCCCTTAGCCCCGTTCCGTAGACAGCAAAGGGCGCGCACGGTGTTTGCGCGCGAGCGAATCGTGTTGAGGTTCAGCTTCTGCGCAATCCTGCGCAGGAGAAAGCCCGTCGGGTTCAATGGAGCCTACTTCTAGGACGCGGGCTCCCCCACGTCTACTCAGGAGTAAGCCCCGCTAAGTTCAAGGGGGCTTCCTCCTCCCAGGTCAGTGACATATAGGCTTGCCTCGTTCGCGGCTTTACGCGGGGCCATAGGAGCCAACTCCTAGGGGCCGAGATCACTTCGCACCCTCTAAAATGTTTCAGGGGTCTAGGCCCCCCAAATTTGATGGGCATTGCCAAAGGGTGTGCGTGCACCGTGTCCTGTGGTCGATTAAGAGGAGCTTACCTGCTCGCCCCCATATTTTATTCTAGTTGGCATCCCTGCTACACCTTTGCAGCTACTTGGTCACAGGAGCGAGCTATGAAAGAATGAAAGAATCAGAGCAGGTACTCCGAGGGTCATCTAGTCCAACCCCCTGCAATGCAGGAATATTCAGCTGCTTCGGACGGGGATCGAACCCACGACCTTGGCGTTGTTAGCAGCGCGCTCTAATCAGCTTAGCGCTGACCAGCCTGTTCCTGAAGAAGCTCCCGCCTCTCAGCCCCGCCCCGGCCTTTGTGATGAGGCGCCCCTGGCCCTTCTCCTCCCCATCTTTTCCCCTGAGTGATCTTAATGGCACTTTGGTTCTCAGGGAAGAAAAGCAGCTCCCCACCTTCGCAGCCTTTTCAGCAGGAGCTGCCGTGCATGACCGTTTATAGCCAAAAACTTCCTCCAGCCCCACGGCTGTAAAGTCTCCCGATTTAGATCGCGGCTCTCCTTTCGTTACGCTAGGCGAGGGACGCGGTCCGCTCTCGCTCTCTCCAGGCCCGGCTTGGTGCCGCGCTTCCTCCGGTACCTCTTTCTTCCCCGCTGCCCAGGCTCTTTTGCTCCGAAGAATCAGATGCACGCACCCAGTCCGAAAGGTGCTTGCCTGCTGCTTGGCGAGGGTGTCCGCTCTTTGGGATGCGCAAAAAAAAAAACCTTGATCATCCCGTCAGGTGAAAGCTCGTCCTCCCTGATATAACAGGTGTTTGTCCAGTGCAGGGATTTACAGTACCTGACTTGTCTGTATGCCTGAGAATTTAATTAAATTTATTCTATCAAGTTTCTACACCAACTTTCCCTCTAAAGGAGCTCAAGGTGTGATGTACAGGGGTCACTTCCTCCCCATTTCATCCCCACAACAACCCTGTGAGGTAGGTCAGGCTGTGAAATGGTGACTTGGCTTTGTCTGCCAAGTGGTCCCAACGCTCTAACCATTACATTGCACTGGCTTTCATGGAAGGAGATGGGGGTTTACTGCTCCATTCTGGTTATAGGCAAAAGGTGCCTGTTGCCTTTCCAAAGTCATGCTGAAACCAGTGGGACTTCTGAAATTAGCTATATAATTATCATTTTCAAATAAATAAATCTCATTTTTCACGAAGGAGTTTAGTGCACGGTTGAGCAGACTTCATGGGTGGCCACAGAGGTGTGTGCATGTAAGGCCAGGCACTTGCCCCCTTCAGAATCCAAACTATATTTATTTTAATGTACACACACACACACACACACACACACACACACACACACAAAAACACACACACCCAGCTAGTCAGCAAGAGATTTAGAGTGATCTCTGAGACCTGAGTGGCTGCCAAATTTGCTTCTGCAAATCTTACAAGCTTTGGGAATCCTAAAAATGCCATAATAATATCAGCAAAGGCATTGTGGTGCCTTTTTTGTGACCAGGTGAGCTTAGGGGTGCTGCTGGACCCAACCCTGCTTTTTGAGGGACAGGTAGCAGGGATATGGCCCAGAATAGAAGCCAAGAGTAACCCAGCAGAAGAAAAACCAAAAGTGCTGACAAGGTGTGCCAGAAATGGGTAACAAACATCCTTTTACTGGGAGACAAAAATTTGACGCTACTGCTTTGATGGGTTGAAAGTTAAAAGAAAGGCACAAGGATTTTCTATACAGTATAAGGTTGCTAGAGAAAGCAGAGAAGCAGAGCTGCTTGTATTTGTATAGCTGGGGGTATCTGCAACTATTTCAAAAAGCAGAAGACTGCTACGGAGCCCCAGACACAGACTGAAGATGCATTTGTGAAAGCTAACGCTACCATGAGATTCTCAGTTTTAGCAGATGAAACAGCAGCTATTTCTGGCCTAGAACAGCTGTCTCCAGGTGTAAGATTTGTGGAAGAAATTGAAAGGAATGCACCTGTACATGCGGAATTCCTTGTGTTAGGCACAGCCAATGCAACCTTATCTGCTTGTTCCAATTTTGGACTAAAGGTCAATAAGCTAGTTGAACAAGGATACGATGTACAACCATGGCAGCAAAGATGGTGAGGTTCAAGCATACATCAGGGCAATATATCCTCAGGCATCCTTTGTCCCCTGCCTATCCCCAGGGACTGTAAATGATCTAAACAGTGAAAGTAATGTCTTGAACTGCTCTGAGAATAGGGCAGTATACAAATTTAATACATAATAATAGGATGTGCATAAAATACAGTTGACACTATGAAAGCCATCATAACATCCCCCCCCATGAGAGCATCCAAAGACAACATCTAATACCCAACATACCAATGCTATGTGAAATATGGTGAACTAAAAAAGTCAGAAAGGTACACAAGTATTGTCTCAGAACTCGAACTACAGTACAGTATTGGGAGGATCAAGCAACACCAAGACAAAAGAACTTTTGTACCAGTTGTGTGCTTCAAGGACATAAACTTTTATTGTCTGTTTTGTGCTCATAAGCAAATATTCTTCAGTGCTGGAGATGGTCATTCAGGCTCTAAAATCTGTGAAAGTTAGATGTAATGGAAATAAAAGCACATGTATGCAACTTGCTGGGAGTTATAGAACAGCATAGGAACGCTAGTGAGGAGACCTACAGCACAAGAACAGAGAAGTGGAAGAAAGTGGCTGTAGAACTTAAATCATCAAACCACACAACAGAAAAACTGCCAATCATCTCAGATGAGTTCTACCAATGGTCCATCTACATTCTCTGCCTGGATATGCTTATAACTTCACTGAAATGAAGTTGCAGGGATGAAAACCAACCTGCTTACAGTTTGCTAAAAAAAACAACAACAACCAAAAACCTTCCACACAGACCATTTCCATGCATCCTTATCTCTCCTATTCTGACAGCTATTCACGCACACCCTAGGATGATGTATGTTACTATGTATCTTTTAAGAGGAATAGAATCCTAAGAGTAAGCCTATCAGTCAGTTTGTTGAGTTAGAGGTTACATTCAGCTGATGGGTGTTTGGTGTTTGCTTGTTATACAATATCTCTTCTAAATTGCTACGTTGAATCTGTAACTTCATGTTGAGGACAACACATGGTACCAGAAGTGAAATTAAATTGTGTGAAAGTAGTATGTGATATTTGAGGGCTCCACATCCTTTATCTCTCTTACATGAGGCAGCTGAGGAATGGAACAAAGAGATGTTCCCCAAGGGGGGGGAGTGGTGGTTTTAAACAATGGGAAAACTTTGATTGAAGCAGGGAAGGAGCTAATGAAGAGAACACAATGACAGACCTGTGCTACCGTATAGTATAGAGACATGCCATCTGAGGACAATGCTTAATGCATCTAATAGAGTGGACTGCAGTCTACAGATGCAAATGTCATAATATGTCTAGTGTGTCCTTACCTTCCAAGTTCCGGACTGCAGAATCCGGGACCGGCAGCCATTTGACACCGGAAGTTGCGTCGATGTAACTTCCGGTGTCGATTTGCCCTTCTATGGGCACCCAAAATGGCCGCCGCCGGCTTCGAAAATCGCTTGTGCGCATGTCAGGAAGTGCTCCGATGCAACTTCCGGTGTCGCACCGCCCATCTATGGGCACCAAAATGGCCGCCGTCAACACCGGAAGTGACGTCTATGCACTTCCGGACATGCGTACATGCGGCTTTTGAAGCTGGCGGCGGCCATTTTTGGTGCCCATAGAAGGGCAAATCGGAAAGAAAAAAATGGCCGCCGGCAGGAGAAAATAATGGGGGAAAACGGGAGACGAAGTGATACGGGGGACCACCGGGAAAAGGTAAGTAAAAAAGGGGTTTTCCCGGAGAAAACGGGAGACTTGGCAGCTATGAGTGTGTCACAAGACTCTTTGTTGTGTTAGGCCAGGCTTCCTCAACCTTGGCCCTCCAGATGTTTTGAGACTACAATTGCCATCATCCCTGACCACTGGTCCTGCTAGCTAGGGATCATGGGAATTGTAGGCCAAAAACATCTGGAGGGCCAAGGTTGAGGCCCCCATCTATGCTAGTCCTATACACACATACGTACCTGGAACTCAGTGGGGCTTCAGAGCAGAAAATCTATATTCCTGCATAGTCATGTAAACTGGTCTAAGTAAGTTGCCAGAAGTCACTGGGACGAAACAGGCTTGAATCCACAGATGAATTGTATACTGAGTATGAGGATGTCACTGACATTAACTTCGAAAAGTTGCACATAGCAAAAGCTATTATGTAGACACCTCAGGCTCTAAACACTTGTCAAGGGGTAACAGCCCTATTAATTTCAGTGGAATTAGCTGTACTTTCACATCATAGCCTTGACCTGGACGCTCCCTCACCCCCAGGCTTTTGTGATCAGCCACAAGTTTTTTTTTTTTTTAAATAAATTTTTATTCAATTTCCAATTTATCCAATTAAAATAATAAAAAAAACATTCTTTTATACACAACATTATAAATTTTCATCTAACATTTTGCTCTGCCGAGCTACGACTTCCCCCCCTCCCTTCATGCGGGTTTCTTGTTTACTACATTTTTGCAGTTCCTTTTTAACTGTTTGGTCAATTCGTAGGATTTATTTCAATCCTGCAAGTGTTTTTAAAGATCTACAATTTTTCTCCATATAATCCACATATTTACTCCAGTCTTTTTGAAACCTTGTCTCCCCCTGGTCGCGGATCTTGCAAGTCATCCTTGCGAGTTCAGCATAGTCCATCATTTTAATCTGCCACTCCTCAATCGTTGGAATTTCTTGTAATTTCCATTTTTGGGCTAACAAAGTCCTAGCCGCGGTTGTCGCATACATAAACAATACTTGATCTTCTTTTCTAATCTCTCCTCCCATTATTCCTAGTAAAAATGCTTCAGGTTTTTTTGGGAAAGTATATCTAAACATCTTTTTCAGCTCATTATATAACATCTCCCAAAATCTTTTTACCTTATCGCATGTCCACCACATATGATAAAATTCACCATCTCTCTCTTTACATTTCCAGCAAGTTTTGTCACTCATTCTATACATTTTGGCTAATTTAACTGGTGTTAAATACCATCTATACATCATCTTATACACATTTTCTTTCAAAGCAGTACATGCTGTAAATCTCAACGTTTGAGTCCATAATTTCAACCACGCGTCATAATCAATATTGTGCCCAAAATCTTTTGCCCACTTGATCATCACTTCTTTTGTCAACTCATCCTTCGTATACCATTCTAATAACAAATTGTACATTTTTGACAGAAGCTTTGTTTTGCCTTCTAGCACTTCTATTTGGAATTTGGACCTTTTGTCCTCAAAACCTATTTTCCTGTCTTCCCTAAGAACATCATTTATTTGATGGTATTGTATCCATCCTGTTAAAACTCCTTTAATTTCTTCATAGGGTTTAAGTCTCCATCCTTTATCAGTTCTTATCAAAATTTCCTCATAAGTGGCCCACCTCCCCTCCATATTTACTTTCTTCACTGTTAATACCTCTGCTGGTGAAACCCACCATGGTTTTTTGGTCTCTAACAGCATTTTATTTCTTTCCCACACCTCGTACAGAGATCTTCTTATCACATGATTGGTAAACCCAGTATGAGACTTCTTTTTGTCATAACATAAATATGCATGCCACCCAAATCTATTGTTAAAACCTTCCAAATCTAGCAGGTCAGTATTCTTCAACGTTATCCACTCTTTAATCCAACACATACAAGACGCTTCATAATAAAGTCTTAAATCTGGCAGGGAGAAACCACCTCTTTCTTTTCTGTCTACCAAGATTTTATGTTTTATTCTAGGTTTTTTCCCCTGCCAGAGAAATCTTGACAAAATCTTTTGCCATTCTTGAAATTGTCTTGTACCCTTCACCACAGGTATAGTTTGAAATAAGAATAACATTTTAGGTAGGATATTCATCTTAATTGCTGCTATTCTTCCTAAGAATGACATGTTCATATTAGTCCACCTTTCCAGGTCTTTCTTTATTTCTCTCCATACTGGTTCATAATTGTCACTATATAAGTTAATGTTCTTTGCTGTCATCCATATTCCAAGGTATTTTACTTTTTTTGCCACATCAAAACCATATTTTAGATGTAGCTCTTGCTTTTCCTCTTTCGTCATATTCATTGCCATCACCTTTGTTTTCTGTCTATTTAATTTAAATCCTGCTAATTGTCCAAATTTCTCAATTTCTTCTATAGCCGCTGCAACACTTTCATTAGGATTTTCTAGAGTTAAGACCAAATCATCCGCGAAGGCTTTCACTTTAAATTGCTTTGCACCTACTTTAATTCCTCTAATAGTTGAAAGATCTCTTAATCTATTCAATAGTACTTCCAGGACCATGATGAATAATAAAGGGGATAAGGGACACCCCTGTCTAGTTCCTTTTGTGATGTCAAAATATTCCGTTAATGTGTTATTAATTATCAATCTTGCTTTTTGTTCTGAATATATTGCCTCAATCCCATTCAAAAAAGAATCTTTGCCAACCATCGATTCCAGATTTTTCTTCATAAACTGCCAAGATATATTGTCAAATGCTTTCTCTGCATCCACAAACATTAATACTGCTGGCTTATCTATCTTGGTTTCCAGATATTCTATTACATCTATTATATGTCTGACGTTGTCCTTTAACTGTCTACCAGGAAGAAAACCAGCTTGATCCTTATGTATCATTTCATTCAAAACTTCTTTCAATCTCTTGGACATAATGTCTGCAAAAAGCTTATAATCGTTGTTCAATAAAGAAATTGGTCTATAATTTCTGACTTCTAAGCCATCCGCTCCTGGTTTTGGAATCAATGTAATATACGCTTCCTTCCATGTATTTGGGATCTTTCCTCCTGCAAGAATATCATTCATCACTTCTTCTAAAATCGGTATCAGCTGTCCGTTTAAAACTTTATAGTATTTTGCTGATAATCCATCTGGTCCTGGGGCTTTTCCTACTTTCATTCTCGTTATTGCCTGATGTACTTCTTGCCTTGTTATCCTATTATTAAGTTTCTTTCTTTCCTCTTCTGGGATTTGTTTCAGTCCATGTTTGCTTAAATAATCACTGATCTTCTTCTCCTCTTCTTTCTTTTTACAATACAACTCTTTGTAAAACTTTTGAAAGGCTTTCTTTATTTCCTTTGGCTCCTCAGTCACTTTTCCTTCCATATTTATCTTCACTATCATATTTTGATTTTGACGTTTCCTTAATTGCCATGCCAATAATTTTCCTGTTTTGTTCGCTGATTCAAAATTTTTTTGTCTCATCTGCTTTATTTTCCATTCTATCTCCTGACTGATCAACATAGAGAATTGTGTCTGTAACATCTTTATGTTATGTTTGATTTGTTGATTCTCTGGTTTATCTATCAGGTTTTTCTCATTTTCCATGAGACACTTCAGGATTTCCTCCTTCTTCTTTTCTTTCTTTCATTTCAGGAAACTATTTTGCTGTATTAGAAAGCCTCTCATTACTGCTTTACTTGCGTCCCATACCATATCAAGTCCAGTGTCTTTATGTAGATTCCAATGAAAATAATCTTTCAGGATATTCTTAGCTTTTACTACCACCTCTTTATCTTCGAAAAGCTCCTCATTCATTCTCCACCTAAAGGAATTCTGATCTTTGCTTTTCATTTCCATAAATATTGAATTGTGATCTGATAATGTTCGTGGTATTATCTCTATTTTACTCACCCTGGGTACTAGTTCTTTGGAGATCCATATATGATCAATTCTTCCAGAACTTTGATTTGGTTCTGAAAAGAATGTAAACTGTTTAAGCGTAGGATGCTTTAACCTCCAAATATCCACTAGGCCCAGGTTTTCTACCAATTCAAAGAAGGATTTTGGTAACTTGCCTTCATTCTTCCTTTTCTTTGTCCTATCCAATTCTGGTACTGTCACTCCATTGAAATCGCCCATAAGCACTATCTTTTGGTCCATATACTCTGCTAACCTTTCTTCCAAATTCTTATAAAATTCCGCTTTGTTCTCATTCGGTGCATAGATTCCCACCACCAGCATTTTTTCTCCTTGGGTCGATATTTGGACCGCTATCACTCTTCCTTCTTCATCTTTAAACATCAGATTTGGATCCAATTTGTCTTTTATATACAAAACCACTCCTCTCTTTTTATTTTCTACTGAATTTATAAATTCTTTACCCAACCTTTTATTTCTAAGAATATAATTGTGTTTTTTCGCCACATGTGTTTCCTGAAGACAGATTATATCCAAATTTTTCTTCTTCAAAATATGATCAATTTTATTTCTTTTCACTTTGTTATTCAATCCATGTACATTCCAAGTATGTATCTTCAATGATGCCATTTTACTTCCTAATATCAGGAAGATAAGATTTTATCTAGTCTTGGTCGGGTTCTTTACTTAAATCTTTATCTTCTTCCTCTTCTTCACTCTCTGACTCTTTATCCTCTTCCTCTTTTTTCTGTTCTTCTTCTTCTGATTTCTCTTCCTCTCCTTCTTTTTTCTTTCTTCTTCTTCTTTGTGGTTTTGGTTCTTCTTCCTCTTCTGCAGTCGCTTCAGCTAGGATAACCAGGTCTGGGCTCAGCTCTCCCAAAAAATTTTCGTACTTTCTCAAGAATTTCCCAATGTCATGCATACTTGTCAGCACATGTCTTTTCTCTTTATAGAAAAACATTATTCCTTCGGGGTATTCCCATCTATGCTGGATTCCATTTTTCCTAAGCAGGGCCACCATTGCTTTATAATTGTCACGTTTTTTCAAAAATCTTCCTGGAATTTCTTTAAACACGATTATAGGCTTGCCTCCGATGATTAGCTTGTTGGTGAAGCTCAAACTTAAAATCTCATTTTTCATCTCCATTGTGTTGAGAACCACCACGCAATCACCAGGTGCTTTCCTTGCCTTGGCCTTTGCTGATTTTACCTTAATTCTGAATACATTCACAATTGTCTGGCTCACTTCTTCATCCGTCTTTCCCATCCATTTCGCCAATTCGGCAATTATCCTTGACTTAATATCTTCTCCCGATTCTTCAGGGATACCCCTTAATTTCAAATTCAATTGCCTTTGCTTCATTTCAATTAATGCCAAATTATCAAGCATTTGTTCATGTGCCCGGTCCATTTTCTTCATACTATCTTTCACTTTGTCAGTCTCTTTTTTAACCTCCTTTACCTCTTTTTGGGTCTTCTTGATTGTTTCTTCCATTGTTTTGGATCTCACCGACAAATCTTTTATTTGGGTTGATAATTCTCCCACAGCTCCTTCAATCTTCTTATCGATCTCTCCCAATTTTTTATCCATTCGTTGTTCACTGTGTTTAAATTCATCTTTAATTTTTTGCCATAGAGCTTCTAAATCCTTGACTTCTTCTTGCTTTGAACCTCTTCTATCTTTTGGTGTGCTTGCTGACTTCTTTTCTTCTTTACCAGCCATTCTTCTACAAAAAAACAGAAAAGAGGGGAAATTCCCCTCTTCACCACTAGGGGGACCAGTATTAATAAATTCCTACAGTGTACCTGCAATAACCCAACCACCCCCAGATGGCGCTGTAATAAATTCCAATACCTAGAATCAACAGTTATTCCGTCTGCCACTGGGTGGATTACTCTGAAACCTCAAGTCTTACCAGTACTTTTCCACTCCCAGAGACAGAGAACCAGCAGTTTCTAGTTACATTAAATCAAACCCTTCTAGCAAGTTCCTTCTTTATCCCTCCAACAGTCAAGTCACCCTTGGAACCTGAAACAAAGAAGCCAAGTCTCGCAACTCTTCAGCCACTTATAGGCTTAATCCACAGTTCGCTCCAATAAAACCCAAAAAAGAAAGAGAAAAGAAGCCAAATACTTCAGCCACTTGTAGGCTTAATCCAAATAAGGGAGAATCCCAGATCCGCAGTTCCCAAGCAATAAACCCCTCTTCAGCCACTTGCTGGCTTAATCCAAAGTCGACCCCCCCTTTCCAGCCTCTCAGTTGGTGGGAAACGTTTTTACTTTGTTCTTAATTATAGCAAAGAAAAAAAAAGGGCAGCCTCCGTCTTTCCCCCCTTCGGTGCTGCAGCGATACAAGCAAAGCACTCAGGCAACTCAAAGCTCCTCTGCATTCAGGGCTAGAGCGCAGAAAATATAAAGTTCCCAGATCGCTTGCAGTTCCACCCCCAGGAAAGAGACAAGGTAACAATATAAAAGCTCTAAGCAATTCTTTTCCACCCTCAAAAAATTGCCTTGTTACAATGTAATCAAGGACTTCTGAAAAACTCACTCCGCAGGCAATCAGTTTCACTTTCCGTCGCTCAGCTCCTACGATCTCTTCTCTGCGCCATTTTCCCCCGCTGTTGGGACGGACTCCCTTTTTGCGCCCCACAGCTTCATCAATCCGATTGTTAACTTCAATCCAAAATCAATTTCACCTTCTTTATTCCTCAGATTAATTATAATTTAAGGAAGCTTGCTGCTTACCATCGGAAGCCAGAGACTGCACTTAACGGAGTCAGTGGTCTCTCCCCCTTCGCGCCCGCAGCTCAATCCTTCTCCCGGCTCCCACGCAGTAAAAACCGGGTGAAGGAGAGCACGCAGGGCGCTGCTGGGTGCCACGACACTCAGGGTAACCCCCCCTGAGGTTTTTGAGGTCCGCGGAGCCTTCGCGTGACCTCTAAAGGCTCCGTTAAGTTCGGGATTCCCCGGAGGGCTATCCCGCGCTTCCTTCGATGGCCGCAGCTCACCGGAAGTCCCGTGATCAGCCACAAGTTTTGTAAGCTTGTAGGAATCTTTGCTTTTACAATGGGATGGTCCACTTGTGTGCAATAGGAACTGCCTCCATCAGCTCACAGCTAATCTACTTGTGACCAGAGTTTATATAACAGCTGATTCCCACAGCCACATTGTCATGGTGATAATTTGGGTTGAACATTTGAGAGTGAGGTGTATATGATCATGTTTGCTTTCTTTTACCCTTGACTCAGCCCAACCCGCATTTACTATGCAGTAATCGTAGGTTGAATTTTATTCCTCATGAAGCATTCACATATCCATTTCATCACACAACCCAGATAAAATCTGACCACATCCTCACATTTCCATTTTGTTCCTGTGAATTGGTTCTCTCACCTTACTTAGTGCCTAGTATGGCTCTTGTGGTACCTTGAAGACTAACATATATTATTATGGTGTCTTGTGAGGCAAGTTCAGAACCAATGATCTGAAATCAGATAGTGGCTTGTTTCTCTTCCCTGTAACTTTATGGTTCTGAGTTTCTTTGTCTAGACAAGTTAAGCTTCCCTCTTCCATCAACCATGTCAAGGAACATGGTTGTCCTCTATTGTCCTTTTGGTGCACGTTGAATACATTTCTCTTTCAAAAAGTCTTCGAAGTGGAGACTTTTAGCCCAGCTGCTATCTGTATTGGATTGGAAATTGATTTTATATAGGTGGTGTGTGTATAGTTTAAAAACTTTTTTACATCCAAATGTTTTACCTGTTTTGATATACAGTGGTACCTTGGGTTACAGACGCTTCAGGTTACAGATGCTTCAGGTTACAGACTCTGCTAACCCAGAAATAGCACCTTGGGTTAAGACCTTTGCTTCAGGATGAGAACAGAAATTGTGCTCTGGCGGCACGGTGGCAGCAGGAGGCCCCCATTAGCTAAAGTGGTACCTCAGGTTAAGAACAGTTTCAGGTTAAGAACGGACCTCTGGAACGAATTAAGTTCTTAACCAGAGGTACCACTGTATGCAGTTGTTATTGTAAGTTTTTACTGCATTGTAAATTGCTTTGGGGTGCCTGATGGGAAGTGATACATAAATGAAATTGACGACGACAACAACAACAACAACAAGGCAGTAAACAAGCTCGGCCTGAGATCTAAGGCTGAACATAGTGGGACTGCTGAATGAATAGGCCTAGGACTGAGCTCCGTGGGAGCACTCCACAAACCAGTATGAATTAAAGCCAACAAACTGCTGAATCTACCCAGTCAAGTGACATCACTTAGATACTGATATTCAATTTTACTGAAGTGAATTGAATGGAACTGTTTTAAATCTAGGTACCTTGTTTTATACTCCTGGTTTGCAGCTTCAGCTGCTGGACTCAGTAACATTTCTCTTCCATCCCCTGCCTCCCCTTTGATCAGGCAATTTTTATTTTTTGCAAACTCTCTTCTTGAAAAAAATGAATTTAACAAACCTCTGCAGCTTTTTGTTTTTGTGCTTCTCTCTCAAGACTTTGTTCCCCCACAGTTTTGCAAAGCCTGTGAGAGGGAGGAGGGGCTCTGGGGGCGGAGGTTGCTGTCTTAGGAGGACCTCGGAATCCTCACCTTTTGGCTGTCTCAAGTACTTGTCTGCCTCAAAGCTTAATATGATGCCATTAATGAACAGCCATCCTCCGTCCTTCCTGCCTGTCTCAAGACAGATGTGCTGACAGGATGGCACCTTCTTTAAAGGAATTCAGTTTTATGGAAGGTGATGGGCACAAAGGCAGAAGGGGCGGCTAAATGTTTTGGTGGGACTCCAGGTTCTTAAAAGTTGTTATTTTCTACTGCAGACGACTAGAAACATTTATAGAAATCTGAAATGGAAAAATGGTCTGTCTATACTTGTAGGGGCTAATAATCAAGTTGTTCTTTAATAACACAACATTATTTGATTATATCATTTATGAACTGCTTCCTATAAAGCATCCCGAGGCTTTTAAGATTAAGTTATCTGAACAAAATGCCAGCTGAAACCTGTAAGGCTAGCCATTGGGTATTCAACTAATAAACATGATTCTATCCCTTCCATTATCCTTCCAGTGGAGATTCTGCCGCATTTTTTCACATCACATGCTGATGATAAATGTGTGCAGTATAATCAAGTGCATGCAACCTGTTGCTTTTGCACCAAGTTATATATTTCATTTTATACCATAAATGCACCAGCACCAAGTGACACCAGTGTGCTTTCACACAGTCAAGGGACTGGAGCATTATTGCATTCGTTTAGTCATTTCTAAAGGCCAAACTGGAAAGGATAGCAACATGGAACTGGACAAAAGGGACACATGGTGAAAAAATACAGACTGTCCCTCCTGCTGCTCTCCTTGCAATTTCTCTCTCCAAGCTGTAGGCGTGTGGTGGTGTGGGAATGTTAGGGAAGGTAGGAGAGGATTAATACATCCCACAGGTGGGGCGGCAGTTTATGCACCCTGTACACCTAATGCCCCTTTTGCTGTTAAAAACTTAACCCATTCCCACTTTCACATCATAGCAGCGGTTACAGGTAGGTAGCCGTGTTGGTCTGGGTCGAAGTAAAATAAAAAAATTCCTTCAGTAGAAGAAGTGTGCATGCACACGAAAGCTCATACCAAAATAAAAACTTAGTTGGTCTTTAAGGTGCTACTGAAGGAATTTTTTTATCATAGCAGCAAGTTCATGTTCACAGATAATGATCACTATCACATCTTATTGGGCCCTGAGGAGCTGGTGCTTCAAAGACTTGAGCAGGCACCCATTTCACTGTATACTCTGCAGCTTCAAGGAGGCTGCTGATGGGCCTGCTTTGTTATTGCAGCACATGTTTCAAGTGTTTTTATTAAGTGGTAGCAGACCATTTAAGAATCTCTGCCCTTGAACTCCCTCCTTGGTCTTCTCTTTGGTATTAGTTCTTCCAGTTACAGATTATTTGCGAAAATGCAAGGCGCATATTCCCTTCTGCAAGTCCTTGTTGCTGGGTGTGAACTAGCTTAATCCTAACTCTGATCTATGTCACACATCACTTCTCACTTCCCTAATATCTGAACCGCAACCATTTACACTCCCCTCTGTTTTTTATTTTAGGGCACAAGAAAAATCCGCTAAAGCTGCTGCAAGCCTCTAATCACTTTCCCCAAAGCATTCCTATAGAATTTGACAGGTTTTGTATTCGTTATATATATATTTAAGTACTATTATCCCAGTCCTAAATAGGATCTGACAACTTCAGTTAAACTTATTAGGATTGCAGCCCTCATATATTATACCCAGGGTCTTCTGTAGCCATTTGCTGTACTACTAACATCCCATTCATATCAAAGGTTTTGGATTAGCACGAGATGCCAAAGATGCCAAAGAAGAAATTGCCAATTGCCGAATTCTCTTACAATATGCTCAGAGTCTCTTGCCCAGCTAAACAATTGTGCCATAACTATGTGGTACAGTCTGGAGAGTTTACTTTGGATAACTAAGAAAACTCATTTATTTATTTTTTGCTTATACCAGCCTCAATCCAGTACCACTGGAGTCTCCTGTCCTGATGGGATGGAGAAGAGTGGGAATAGTCTTTCTGCTGTGAATCATCCTATTCATGTGTGCTGGTTCTTTGTTTTTAATCAGGGTAGAGGCACACTCCAGTGCTGGAGAAGGGGAGTGCACAGCTTTCAATAAAAACAATTATATAACAACAACAACATATTTATACCACACCCATCTGGCTGAGTTTCCCAGCACAAGTTTATGTTTGGTGTCTCTTTCTTGCTCTGACTGTCATATAAGATTCAGTGTTAGGTCACTTATTATTTGCTGTTGTAATAATAATAATAATAATATTTCTTATTTGTACCCCGCCCATCTGGCTGAGTCTCCCCAGCCACTCTGGGTGGCTTCCAATTGAATATCAAAACAATACAGCAATAGCACAATTACAAAAGTCACAATCCATAAACCACATCAAAAAATACACAACCGAATGGAAAACAATTTCGACATAAATCAAAATCTAAAACTAAGAATACACCCTTTATGCAGTTTAAAATAACATAGGTAAAAAATAACAGGAATTTAAACAAAAAACAAAACAAAATGGAGCCCTCTCTGTCCAGCAGTGGCGGTGGCAACAGTCCTTTATAAAGCCCATCAAGCCCCGCCCTGGGCCAGATGATGAGTGGCAGGACTGGGGCCTTCAGGCGCTGAGCAGGGGAGTCCTCCTGGCTGGTAGGTTGTAGGTTCTAATAATGCGATTAATGGAGGTTAAAAAGTAATAATGCATGGAGGTTGGAGGAAAGTGTTGGCCCTTTGTCTCCATGACTGGAAATACCACATTGTTTCAAAGATGTGCTTCCTACATTGTTCTGCATCAGAAATCCAGATGTTGCCGGCCTACAGCTCCAACCATCCCTGAACATTGACCATGCTATTTGGGACTGATGGGAGTTGTAGTCCACAAGGCCTAGAAGACACCATGTTCGCTATCCCTGGAGTAGATGATACTAGTGTAGATGGACCAGTGGTTTGACTCAGAGCAGGGCACCTTCACATGTCTGCCATTTACACCACCTCTTTACTGCAACAAGCACCAGAAGTATCACAGCATAACAGATTGCCATGTAAAAAGTGTGGCAGTTTAATCTGGGAAGGAAATCCTCTAACATTACTTGCTTGCCAGGAAATTTCCATGGTCCCCTGCCTCATTCAGAGGCAGCAAAAGTGAACTTGGCTTATTGCTGTGGTGGGGGTGAGATGGGGGGGGTAGGTTTGCTGGTGAAGGAGCAGTTGGCAACCCAGAGAAGTAGGTGACATGGAAACAGGAGATCCAGGGAGCAAAACAGAGAAAGTGAGACTGTAATTACAGGAAACAGCCAGGATGCTTTAAAGTACTTAACATACCCACGGGGCAATATACTACCAAACCTTCACACATTTCCAGGACCTGGGGGTAGCTTCTTTCTGATGTGCCCTAGGGAAGGGTTTCTCCTTCAAAGACTATTTAGGGTTAAGTAATATTCATAAAGGCCAGTTTGGGAGAGATTACCCCCACCCCCCACAGCTTTCTGTGTGTCACCTTACTAATGCACAATAAAAATGTCGGCAACCAACTATTCAGTATAGCAGATTTAGGTGAACTTGCAGAGAATGTTGTAATGTGATATTGAAAGATTATAGGGAGAAAAAAAGCAGTTGAAAAGAAGCCTGTTTGAAGGAAAGAAATGGAAATGGAAGAGTGTGTCAGAAGTGAGTAGGATAAAAATGGGTGGGAAATTATATATGAAAGGCTCTTGATGAAGTTTAAACTTTCTGTGGGATCACAGGCAATCTATTTTTGTTCATAGGTTGCTTGTGTTGGATCAATGTATTTTGCTTTCCAAGAATCTACAGCATCTGGATTGCACTATCATGTGGGCATATATATGGCAGCTTCGAGGTGCTGTGATGTCTTTTATGGAACATGGAAGAAAGGGACCATACAGAAGCAGGCAACCAGCACTGTAACTTGGGCTAGGCAGTGCAAACATGTATTTTTTAAAGAGCGCGGTGGCGTAGACTGCTCAAATAAAATGAAACTGGTGCACTGCCTGTTATTAAAACTGCAACACCACATACAAACACCCACCCACACCAAACCCAAGCAAGAAATAACCAACTACAAAACAATTTCACAGGCTCTAAAACTGGAGACTGATCAACTGTGCAGTCAATAGTTTAAACTGAATCCATCATTTATGGTTTGCTTTCTAAAATTTGCAGCTTGCTTTAGTCTTTCAAGCATAGCTGAAGTATCATAAGATTGGTGTATATTCATCAGGGACAATTCCCTTTTCCTTGCAGCAGCTATTTTAAATGGGAGCCAGGAACCAGCTCAAGGTGTCTTCTTGTCTGAGGCGAAAGACAAGAGCTCCCGCCCCACTTTCCATGTACAAAAGCCAATGTGACTGGCAGATGAATCTTCTTTGAACCCTAGTGGTGTTCCTCACTGAGGGCAGCAGGTGAGTTTAGAGGGTGCATGGTAGGCCCCTTTTTCACTTAGAGCTGTGGCCTCTAGTGCTTCACCAGCATCCCCCACTCCCATCCTCTGCCACTCCTCTCACTTGGCCTATAATGTAAGGACAAATCTTGGAAGTAGTAGCTGTGGTAATCAGTGGTCCCTGAGGAAAGATAGCAGGCATTGTGGCATCAGCATTCTCTTGGCCATACATTTGAGTAGGAGAATCAGTTTAATCTACCTACAAACTAACGGCAAGCATTTGAGCAAAACTGCAATACCTCACAGCACGTGATCATTAAGAATTTCTGGGAAGCTAGGCACTCTGAACACCACATGTTTCCTTAAGACTATATATTTGATCACTTAGCTGTACAAAACCCAAAGGCATGATTGATTAAATTTGCAAAGTACCAAGATCAGGTAAGTTTCGGGGAAGCTACCAAACACTGTCAGAAAGTTTCTCTTCTCTGTTGTTAGCCATACAGTGAAAAATCTACAGGCTTAGCTCATAAATCTTTCCCTTCACAGCTAAAAAAAAGCTTTGGGGTGGGAGGTGGGGAGGTTATGTGCACTGGAAGATGCTCGACTGTTGTCATTGCTCAAGTAAGATGTATTTACCAGTCCAGTCACTCTTTGCACATAGAACTAGCCATGTGTGCACACTCATCGTCTTTTGCCTCAGGCAGTCCAATGTCTTGGAATGAATTTGCCCTTGCCCCCAGGATCATGGCCCCAATTCTAATTATTATTTATTTATTTATTTATTTATTTATTTATTTATACATACCCCGCCCATCTGGCTGGGTTTCCCCAGCCACTCTGGGCGGCTTCCAACAGAAAAATAAAATAAAATAATCGATTAAACATTAAAAGCCTCCCTAAACAGGGCTGCCTTCAGATGTCTTCTAAAAATCTGGTAGCTGGTTTTCTCTTTGACATCTGATGGGAGGGCGTTCCACAGGGCGGGTGCCACTACCGAGAAGGCCCTCTGCCTGGTCCCCTGCAACTTGGCTTTTCGCAACGAGGGAACCGCCAGAAGGCCGCCGGCACTGGACCTCAGTGTCCGGGCAGAACGATGGGGGTGGAGACGCTCTCTAGTGGTTTCCAGTCATGGAACTCCCACATGACCCCTAAGGTTGAAGAGCAAGACCTACAGCAGAGAGCAAGTAGCCTGGAGGGTTAGCCCATCACTGACTGAAGCCTATTAGGAGATGAAATACTTTTGCAAACATATCATAGACAAGGCCCTTTGGAAATGATGATCTCGCAATTAAAGTTGCCACATTCGGTTTCTGAAGTGTGTGTTCCAGCAAGGCTGGTCTGTCTCTTGTGCCCTCTGGCACTAGTGTGGTGGCGGAAGAAAGAACCTCAGGGTTCTGGGAATAGTCCTTAGTACATGTGGACGTTGGCAAAGAAACGTATTTAAGAGTAGGGAATGGAAGGAACAATCACTTGTGCTGTTCATCCTCTTAATTAATGAAAGAATAATAGTATTATCTTGCACAACTTGGAATTTAAAAGCGTTTTGTTTTTTTAATTGAAAAAAGTATTTATCACAACCGATGCCCATGCAGATTTGAGCAACACCATGGAAAGGATGCAAAGGGTTGTGGGTTTTTTTTTTAGGAATTAAAACAAGACTTGCATATGGAGTAATGAGAGAGAGAATAAATGCATAACAATAAATCACATTGGGGGGGGATACATTGCAATGCCCAATATTTCAACAAAGAAAAAAAGAACCCTATGCATTAATACGACAGAGGACAAGATGGTTGGACAGTGTCCTTGAAGCTACCAACATGAGTCTGACCAAACTGCGGGAGGCAGTGGAAGACGGGAGTGCCTGGCGTGTTCTGGTCCATGGGGTCACGAAGAGTCGGACACGACTAAACAACTAAACAACAATAATCTTTTCAAAAATGTTCTCAACTTTTAATTAAAGAAAGGGATGGTAGGGGAACACACACACACACACACACACACACACACACACACACACACACACCAATCTCAACACTAATCACAATAATCTACAGAGCAGATTATTTTCAAAAGATCCCACTTGTAGTTACTCTTTTTTGCTGTTGATGATGGAGTCATTGTCAACATAATTTGTCCAATATGTGTTTAATGGTGTGGTTTCCTAAAAAGCAACATAGATTGTATATGTATATTGTATATATTGTATATTGATAAATATACGCCATACGGAATGATCAATTTAACAACCAAGAAAATAGCATATGTGCATGAACAGTAATACAAGCTTGAGCAACAGCTGTTTCATAATGCCAACAGTTGTGGTACTGATCTTCTATATAAATGACTGGGAAAAGCATGTTGTACTTCACAAAAAATTATTTTTTTACCTCTGAGATAAGAGGCCTAATTGACTTATATTGCAAAAAAAATTATATATATACACACACACGATTAGATTAATTTGAAATGTCTGGCAGATACTGCAAATTGGGTCTGTACAGAATTATAGTAGCATTGAGAAGAGATGTATGAAAACTGGTTTTTATTTTATTTTACAGAATGCCCATTCACATTAAAGACCCATTTTTTCCTTTCCAATAAGGATTATTTTAGATGAACCTGATAAACCAGGTTCTGTGAATTACTGATGTCATAATAAGTAACTCGATAAAGGAAAGGAAGGGAAAAGTATGAATCTATCACAACTTGAGTATAGAGAACAACATCTCCCAGAGTTAAAGGCACAGTAACCATTTCATGCTGGGCAAAGGTAGAGATGTTCCGAGTTTCAACTCTATCAGAGAAACTGAAAATAACATTATTAGAAATGACAACTTCATTTAAGTTGTGATATCCATCTACCAGGTAAAAGACTAAATGGACACAAGCCTGTACAGGTTAAGTGTACTCATATTTCAAGAACACTTCTATCTTCATGTTGCTCCAACATCTTTTTGTTTTCTTTTGAAATTCTTAATATTTTGGTGGAGTCCTTACAATGCCTTTCCTGCAGGTTTTCACTGACGAAAGATGGAACCAAGTTTTCCTCTATTAACCTCTTGCTCTGATTCGTTCCAGATCGTTGATGGAAATTTGGATACAAATAATTCATCTTGAGATAATGAAAACAACATTAGTATAATGCAAGGCTTTTAAAAATGTCATTTTGAAGCAATTAAAATGATTAAAAATGAGTCTTAACATGAAATCTAACAATCCTGTTTACTAAATTCAAAACTCAAACCTACTGCTATTTGAACCTTAGCAGAGGAGAATTGTGGATCCTTCTAACTTAATACAGTTGACCACACACAACCTCCAAAGTGTCATGTCGGGGGTGGAGTGTTATGAAGGATCAGGATGGCTCTCATTATCATTTTGTAGTAGTTGTTAATACACCCATCTCTCAGGCATTTTTTTCTGGGTCTCTTCCAAGATTCATCCACTGGTAGTGAAAACTCTTGTCAGCTGTGCCCTGCTGCTTCAGTTGCTGACCAATCTCAAACAGGGCCAGCCCATCCATAAGGCAGACTGAGGCATCTGCCTCAAGTGGCAGAATCCAAGGGATGCCCCTCTGGGACGTGCCGCACTGCTGCCCGAGAGGCAAGGAGAATCAACTGCAAAAGCATCCAGGTTCTGGCAAGATCGCTGTGGCGTTTTTCAGGGCTCTCGCAAAACAGACCCAGAAGCTACAGCAAGGCTTTGGCGAGGGAGGCAAGTGGGGGCAGGCAGCACATGGTGCACATTCAGAGCAACACCTTCCCATTTCGCCTCAGGCAGGCGACAAAACACAGTTTGTGTCTTTCCTGCTAAAATACATGAGCAAGCATGGCTCCTGGCATTCTCCACCTTACTTGGTTAGAACTACCGGTAGGATCTTTCTTATCAAGCGCATATTTCCTGCAATAAATGTAGGTTTCTTATTTTCCTAAATACAGAGTTTCCATGTGGTTATATCCCAGGTAAAGTGTGCTCTTTGAGCAGTGATTCAGTGCTGAGTTCAACATCCGCTGGTGTGTTTAAGTGCTAAACGCCATTAACACCCTTTGGGGAATTATTCCTTAAAACTCCACAGGTAAGTCAAGTTTAGTGTTATAACCTTTAGGTTAAACAACATAAAGTATCAAGTGGCATAAACAAAGAAAGGAGCCTAATTCAAATCAAAGGCATATTGAGTAATGTTTGCCTGTATAGAACGCAACATATATATGTAGCTGATTGTTGTGATTACTAACCAGATCATGCACACTCTGCTGTATTCTGACATCTGTAAACTGTCCGTTTTGTTCTAGGAGCCTAGATAGCAGCAAACAAAAAACAAATCAAGAAAAGAAACATGGATTATAGATTCTTAAAAACAGAGCAGGTATTGTCCTAGCTGCTCTTAATTCCCACCCACAATCTCCTTGATTTAGTGGCAATGCATTATAGTTGTTTTAAGTGTGCATGAAAGCAAGGAAGCGAATGGTTGTACATAATAAACTCAAATCTGGCTAGGTTTACTCTGAAGTAAGTTTTGATGACTTATGGGATTTAGTTGTGCATTAAATCACAACTGCTTTTTACTGTGATCCTTAAATGGTTTCTTTTAGCTTTGGCAAAACTACAATAGGCTTTGCCT
This sequence comes from Zootoca vivipara, assembly GCF_963506605.1. Classification (NCBI taxonomy): domain Eukaryota; kingdom Metazoa; phylum Chordata; class Lepidosauria; order Squamata; family Lacertidae; genus Zootoca; species Zootoca vivipara. The sequence goes on from NC_083278.1 coordinate 70,155,257, forward strand.
GCATGGTAGTTTAAGCACAGAGTCATAAAAGCCATTTATAAAGTTGTATACTAGACAAATTGCCTCTATGTTGTGCAAAGTTATTACCAAACTCACCTCCTGGATAGTGCCATGTTAAGAAGAGAAAAATAATACATATGGTGCAATGAGTGAAGTTGCTGTTCATATTTCCCATTTTGTTTGCATGTTTTCTTCTGTCAGTAATAAAAAAAACATGTTAGAGCTTATACACTTGCCTATCTAAGCTTCCCTTTTAAGCTGCAAAGGGATAACACTCTGCTGAACTCACAAACATGAGAAAGGAAGGAAAATATCTAATAAATATATCATCAGCATGTAATCACATCCCAACAATCTGCACATTCATTTTGTGGAGCCTCAACCTTACTTAATGGATAAAATATGGAATGGATGAGAATTGTCTCTGTGAAGCAGTTTCCAGAGTTTGCCAGTTCCAATGGAATGCAAACTATGGTGTGACATAAACCCAGGAAAGGAAGGAGAGAAATGTGGTGTACCAAAGGGAGAAGAAGAGAGCATGTGAGCCCACTGATCCTTCAGGTGCTACATGTAGAATGGCGTTAGGTGAATGAGCTTTGAAGGCTCTGTTCCATCTCAATCAGCTCAGGGATAAGCAAAGGAGAGGAATGCTAAAAGTATGGTATTTACCAATGCTGGAAAGCACTACAAGAATGGGAATATAATCACTGGCCACTGACAGAAAGTGACACTGTGGTTGCAGCCTGCTTCAGTACTACTGAGATGTTATGTGCTGGAGGGATGACCTGCATGGAGACCTTGAAGTTTTGAGGAGGGTGTGTGTGCAGCTTTTAGAAAGAAAGCGGGGGGAAGTCATAGGGCTGTATGCAGAGCTGCCTTGGCTGACTACTTATGCATCAAGACTTCCCCTTCCTCTCCTCCTTCGTGTGCTCCCAAAATCTGGAGGGTTCTCCAACCTTATGGAGAAGATTTTGAGGGCATGTGTGGGGCTGGAGGTGGAGAGAGGAAGGGGGAGTCCCATTGCACCAGTGGAGGTCTCTTGCATGAGCAGAACAGCGGCATTTGACACAACCCATAGTGAGCATAGCAGCAGACATATAACTTAAGCTGCATTCATGGGCAAAGTCCAATTCTATCTACAAATATATGTGCTCTACAACCGTATGTACAGTAAAGCCACCAATGCCAGCAGGACTACTCCAGAATAAATTGTAGATCATTCATGGCTTGGCTCCTTCATCTCATCCTTAATTGTATTGCAAGCTTTTCTCAGAAACAACACTTTCCTTAGCCAGGAACTCTGTGCAGATAAACATCACCTCCTTGAGGCAATGGAAATGGATAAAATGAAGAGTACTTTCTTTTATCCCCATTGTAAATTGTGGGGCTGGGAAGTTTTGAGGTGCTTAATTGCATTTCTCTTTCTTGTCCCCCTCCCCAGCCAATTCCTCTGTTTAACATCTAGCCTGATGAACCATTTGGTCTACAAAGATACTGGCCATTTCTAGATTCCGGAATATGCTTAAAGAATATCACAACTTTGGCCCAATTCCAACTGACTAGGAAGCCAAAGATAAACCAGCATTTTTCAGCCTTTGTTCTCATCTGCAATATGGTGATTATAAATACTGGCCTATCTCTGAGGGCAGTTTTGTAAGGAATGCTAAGATAATGTAAGTGATGTGTTTTGAACATTCTCAAGTGCTATTTAATTATTATACTAAATGATGTTCTTGTTAAAGCAATACCACCAAAAAGGGCCTAAGATAACTTCGTATTCAAAACTTATTTAAGTAACCTGGGAGCAAGAAACATTGAATTCAATGGGACTGAGTAGACATGGTTAAGATGGCACTGTAAGATGTCAGTGGCGTATTAACAGAACAGGGTTTGGCTGAAGTAGGTCCTTTTCAAAACTTCAGGCCTCCATTGAACACTTTCATTCATTCAGTGGCACCCACCGAGTGTGACAGTGTGCAAGATAGACAATGTATTTTAACATACTTCACATTTTTATTGACCTGAATAGCAAAATAATAAAGACAGGTATGTCATATGTATATTACTTTAAAATGCAATAGTTTTCTACCCTCTACCAAAAATTTCAGAAATCTTATTCAGTCCTTGTATGATTAAAAGGCCCACTTTGTCATCTAGTCAAATTTCAACAGGAAAAATTGGCCAAAGCCAAACATCTGCTATACTTTTGAACTACTTAGTATGTTAAAGTATGTGAAGTAGTATGTTCTGTTAATACGCCACTGACATATTAGCTCTTTCTTTTCAACTATGTAAGGAGGAAGAACCATTGTCTCTCACTCTCACTGCTTAAAATCCAATGAATCCATTAATGCAGAAATCACTGCAATACTTTGAGTTGATATGCAGGAACAATATTAATCTATTATTGTGACCCACATGCTTATATAACAATACATACGATGCTTGATTCTTATTCCTTGGGAAACGTTGCGGTTTGAAATAATCTAAATGATGAAACAGTAATAATATAAAAGGGTTTCAAAAGAAAGACCTACAGGAAAAGGTAATCAATGTAAGCCGAGATTTATAGTCCTAAATGGGAGGCAGCCCCAAACCTGCTCTCTATCTACATAACTGATTAGGAAGCCTGATTACACCTTTAGGAGGAGGCTGAGTGTCCTGGAGGAAAATGCAAGAGGGAAACCTTTTGAAAGGCAATGTTGACCCAGACTTGGAGACACCCCTGGCATGGTTAAGGAGCAAACTTCCCCAAAATTAACTGATTCCCCTCACCCCTCTTTACAATGAAGGGTGCATGGACAAATAGGCAAACTAACCAGTATCAATGCCTGTGTCCTAGTTTTGCTGCTGTTGAAATAAAGTCCCACCAAAATCAATTGTAGTGCATGGGGTTTTGTTTGCTTCTTGGTATCAGACCCATTATTTTAGGGGGGCCGGGAGAGTAAATAGCACTATATTGAGTGCCAAACATTTATAATTTAATATAACCTCACAGGCTGGGCTGATAAAAGCTGCAGTCTTGGAGGGTCAGAACTGTTGAGTTGGATGGGCTTCAGATAAGAGAGTGAAACCCACCACTCCCCTTGACTTTGTAGTTCTCTAATCATCCTATGTAAAGAAGACTTGTGAATCTTCCTGGCAGGAAGCAGCTGAAGGCACAGTAGCCTAGCCCCATTGTGAGAGCTCTTTTAACCCAGCTCATCTCTATTATCATAATAAAGACTTCCCTTTCTCCTCCTTTGGGCCTCAGCTTGAGCTTGACTCTTCGGAAATTCTCCTCCTCCGTACTGTAACACTCTGACTTCTCCAGACAGAGAATAAATAGGACTGCCCCCATTGACCAGTCCTCCCCCCACCTCAAAACAACAACAACAAGTATTACTACAAGGCTCCCATCTTCCTCTGAAGACAGAGGTGGGATGGGACAAGCCTGATCAAGATTACAGGAAAGAACTCACCACCTGCTGAGTCCTAGATGGCTCTCCAAGTCTTTTCTGCACTTCAGAAAGCCAAGAAAGCAGCAACTGTGGGAGGAAAATTGGGGGGGCACAAAAAAGACCATATGATCCCTTTTTCTTTTTTGTTTTTGCTCTGTGACAAATTAACACAGCTGCCTCTTCGGTTCTGTCAACAGTTTATTATTATTATTATTATTATTATTATTATTATTATTATTATTATAAAAAACATTAAAGTCTATGAAGATGTAAGGAAGATAAACTGTTAGCCAAGGCAGTACATGAAAGTAATTACTCTTGCGGAATAAAACAGTAAATCACCTGACTTCCGGCAGCATTCAAGAATATTTGAAGTAGTCTATTCAATAATGATAATAATAATAATAATAAGGAAGGGACCCAGGTGGCGCTGTGGGTTAAACCACAGAGTCTAGGGATTGCTGATCGGAAGGTTGGCGGTTCGAATCCCTGCAATGGGGTGAGCTCCCGTTGCTCGGTCCCAGCTCCTGCCCACCTAGCAGTTCGAAAGCACACCAAAGTGCAAGTAGATAAATAGGGACCGTTCCGGCGGGACGGTAAACTGTTTCCGTGTGCTGCTCTGGTTCGCCAGAAGCAGCTTAGTCATGCTGGCCACATAACCTGGAAGCTGTCTGCTGACAAACGCTGGCTCCCTCGGCCTATAGAGCGAGATGAGCGCCGCAACCCCAGAGTCGGACACGACTGGACCTGATGGTCAGGGGCCCCTTTACCTTTTATTCAATAATTACTGGTGAATGCTTTTCTGCAGTAAACCAATAGAGGGCATCCATGGAAAGAAGACATCTTAATGTTGGCCAACCTTGAGTTCATTGATAAGGCAGTTTTTCTTATTGAGGTGTCTGACTCGTAATTTCAGGTTAATGCACTGCAACTGTTATCTGCTGCTGTGACTTTATTCAAAGTGTTGGGGTGGGAGGGAAAGAAGGTAAATTAATTATACACCAGGAAAGGAGTTGAAAATATTCAGACTTCCACAGACCAAACTACACATTGCTTTAATCCTGGTGTGTTTTTTAAAGTGTTCAATCCTTTCACTTTTATTCTGAAGGAAATACAGTTGCAGAGCCCTGCTCCTGATCCAGTTTCCTGTCAAAAATCCCCCAGCTGCTATTTTCACCCCATGTTGCAACCTGCAGTAAATAACAAGTCAAGCAATCTACACAGAAGCCACTGAGTAGTTTTTCTTTCTATGCGAAATGATATAGAATAGATTCAAGCATAGGCAACCTTGGCTCTCCAGATGTTTTGGAACTACAACTCCCATGATCCCTGACCACTGGCCCTGTTAGCTAGGGATCATGGGAGTTGTAGTTCCAAAACATCTGGAGAGCCAAGGTTGCCTATGCCTGGAATAGAATAGCTACTTGCTTAAAAGAGCCAGTTCAAAATGAACATAGATGAAAGACCAGAAACAGGGGCAAGAATGAGAGTGCAGGGCTCATTTGGTGGTTGGCGGGTCGCCAGGAATCCCAACAATGCGAGGCTGCTCCTAAGAGCAACATCCTTTTAATGACATGGCAAGCTCAAGTGGATGTTCCTAGCTGATTTTAGACACTGCAGGAGTAGTAGTAGGGCCAAACTTCTCATGGCGGCAACATACTTGTTCTATTGAAACCCAGGTCTTCCAGAATCACAGAATCATAAAATTATAGAGGTGGAAAGGATCCTAAGTGTCATCTAGTTCAACTCCCTACAATGCAGGAAAATAAGGTAGATAGGTATCCCATTTTTAGAAGAACATGGATGTGTGGGTGAGGAGAACTGAATTCTCCTTATACCTGTTGTTTACCTCCCTCCTTTCGATAGAAATTGCCTTGTGATGCAAACCCTCTTTGCATCAAGCCCAGAAGGTTGGGGTTTCACGACCCACAGAGCAACATATTGTGCCCAATGAATTATTATTATTATTAAATAAAGGTAAAGGGGCCCCTGACCATCAGGTCCAGTCGTGTCCGACTCTGGGGTTGCGGCGCTCATCTCGCTCTATAGGCTGAGGGAGCCGGCGTTTGTCTGCAGACAGCTCCCGGGTCATGTGGCCAGCATGTCAAAGCTGCTTCTGGCAAACCAGAGCAGCGCACGGAAACGCCGTTTACCTTCCCGCCGGAGTGGTCCCTATTTATCTACTTGCACTTTGATGTGCTTTCAAACTGCTAGGTGGGCAGGAGCTGGGACCGAGCAACGGGAGATCACCCCGTCGCAGGGATTTGAACCGCCGACCTTCTGATCAGCAAGCCCTAGACACTGTGGTTTAACCCACAGCGCCACCTGGGTCCATTATCATTATTATTTAATTATTTATTTTATTAATTATTATTATTTATTTTATTAAGTATTATTATTTATACCCCACCCATCTGGCTGGGTTTCCCCAGCCACTCTGGGCGGCTTCCAGCAGAATATTAAAATACAATAGCCTATTAAACATTAAAAGCTTCCCTAAACAGGGCAGGAATGTCCAGGAAGTCCAAAGTGGGCCATTCTGAAGGAAAGGGAGGGGCCGAGGTGGATCCTGAACAACCCCCAACACTTCATGGTGTCAGGCGCTAGCTCCAGACTGGTGCAGCAAGTTATCTCCCGTGCCCATTGCTTTCTTTCCCACCAATGCAAGCAACGGGATTCAGATGTATGGTGATAATGGTAAAGGTAAAAGGCAAATGACCCTTGGACAGTTAAGTCCAGTCATTTATCTACTTGCGCTGGTATGTTTCAGAAATGTGAGGTTGGCAGAAGCTGGGACAGAAGCAATCGTGCGGACTCAAACCACTTTTGATCGGCAAGCCCAAGAGACTCAGTGGTTTAGAGTAGACCACAGCACCACACGCATCCCTTGCGTATGTTGTGATGAGTTTCAAAAATACTATGAGGTCTGTCTAGCCAGTTATGCAGCTTTAAGTTCCATTTGTTTCCATGGGAATGTTTAGCACATACTTAAGTCTCTTCCACAAAAATCAATGAGACATAAGAGTGCTTAGCTTTGGCTGGATCATGCCCACTGTATTTAGATTTTATTTCAACAATGCAATCCTACAAAGCATGAAATGGTTGAGATGCCTGTGGCAGTGGGGCCATATGGCCAATCCCAACCCAGTTGTTTTGACAGAGTGAAAATGGGCTTCGTGGTGGGCTTTGCTGTTGGTAATGCAGCAGGTGCCCTGTTCGGCACATTTTCTTGCCTCAGGTTTGGCATGAGAGCGAAAACTGATGGGTGGTATTGGCAAAACCATGATGCAGAATGGTGGAACTTTTGGGACACTTATGACAATTGGCATGGGAATTCGCTCTTAATATTTCTTTTATATCACAAAGACAAGCGGCCCTTCAAGTTGAAGTTCTGCTATGTAGTAGAATAAAAATCTCTGCATCAAGATCAAATAATCAGTAAAACAAAACAACAACAACAACAACAACAACAACAACAACAACAACAACAACAACAACAACAACAACGGTGCAATCCTATATGTAGAGTCACTTCAGTCAGGTTAATGGAGAGTAGAATTTTGCAAAAACTTAACACCACATCACTGACTAATAAAAATACTACATATGAATTCCGGGGGGGGGGGGGGAGAGATTACTGATGCTTTAGAAACACTAACTATGAACTTCCTGCCTTGCATGTGATTCCAACTACTGCTTTAATGCTGAATTTATGGAGCTGTTCACACTTGTTGAACTCAGAATTTGTTTTTAGCTCAAGAGGCTCATTTCCCTCACTAGTCTATGGTAATTTTTAAATGCAGGTATTTATTTTGAAGGGTCTTATGAATCCACATATTACTGTAACATGCATATTTCCAAACAAAAGAAACCCTGCCCCAGTGGCTCATATCTTAATGCACCTGAGACAGATAATTAAAAAAAAGAATTGGTCAAAGTCCTTCTGTTTCCCCTTTTTCTTTTGGTAGACTTCAAAGGTGATCTCTCCCCTTCCTCTCCTTTACATTTTAGTGTCTGCTGTTCTGCAGCTGTCGGCTTACTCCAGAGTTTCATGGCGGCAAATCTGCCTCCTCATAGCCCATAAAGCTACAGCATTGGGGATGGTGGTATGCAGGTGTGGAAAAGGGAAAAGTGCAGGATGAGCCTGTTAATGATTTTTCCGTCACCCCATGCTGTGCTGCTAGAGAAAAGGGCTGACTGCAGAAAGCCACCTTTCTTTGTTTGGAAAGGTATCCTCCCCACTGCAAAGGTGTTGGTTTTTCACGTCAAGGGCTGTTTACGGAGATGATTCACCTTATATGGCTTTTTTAAATGCTTTGAGACTCTAATTAGACATAGTAGTGGAGTCACACAACAGTGAAGACTTTTACTTTCCCGTTAACTTCACCTTGCAAAAGTCTAAATCAAATGATAACTCCAAGTTGCTTAGGTTGGCCTCACTGTCTGACGGAAGCAGGGATGGAGGCAGGCAAAAAACTATTTTTCTGAAGACCTAACACAACTCTCCTACAATCTGAATAAAGTTAGTTGTGACTAAGGCTGAATGAAGTCGTAACGTGTTTACTATGCAGTAAGACCCACTGAAAATAGTGGGAGTTACTCCCAAGTTAACATGTGTGGAATTATACTGAAGGCCTCACTAAAACCAGAGGGACAAACTTAGAAGGCTTTCAATGATTCACAATAACCATTAGCTTTAGCTGAATCGGACTGCTCACATCTAATTCCCACTGGTAGTTCTGATTTTACCCCAACTGCTACATGCTGTGAGTCAGTGGCAAATTAAACAAAATAAACCCTCTGTCATCTCGAGTGTGCATTCCTCTGAACTGCACTGAAGTGAATGAAAAACCAGCGATTTTAAAAATGTTTTGGTAATAGTGTTATCACCAGAACATATTATTTAAAATACAGTCTTTAAAACAAAAACAAAAAACCAATATGAAAAGGTAGGGTGTGTGTGTCTCTGTGTGTGTGTATCCATATATATGCAGGAAATAAAACTAGGCACCCAGTGCTTCAGACAGAGGGAATAAGTAAAAATTGGCATACATATAAATTTTCTGTGCCAGCTAGTCTTGCTTAGAATGGAATTTTGTATTTTATATTCTATCTATTTGATAATCCATTGAATGTTTGAAAAAAAAGTATACAACAACTAAAAAAAAGCTCCACCAGGAATGGAGTTAATGTCAAGGCTCTGACCCCACAGCAAAGAGAGGGGAAGCAAGAGAGGCTACAGGGCAGATTATACGTTGGCTCCACATCTCCTTTCTGTGAGATGCTGCAAATGGGATTCTCAGAAAAAAAAGAGGATAATATTATCATTAGTCATTGCTCTGGCAGTTCTCCTTGACTGCCAGACTTACCCATATTTACCCATCCACTAGGAATAAGTAATGATCTTATTCTCTGTTTGAGCAGCTAAATGGTAATGTTGACTCGTGAGAAACAAAATCTCAGTTTTGAAGCAGCATCATACCTCTCCGCCAAATGGTGCAAAAAGTTGAGCCTCACATGCAGTCTAAGCTATAACAATAACTCCCTTCTTTTGATAGTACAGGACTAGTTACAGGTAGAAGTGTGCATGCACACGAAAGCTCATACCTATGACAAACTTAGTTGGTCTCTAAGGTGCTACTGGAAGGAATTTTTTTATTTTTTTGTCCCTTCTTTTGGTCAGTTATGTAAGAAACTGAAATAATTACGTCTCCATTATTAAGAAATGATTTTGGCATGGAATGTTATTCAACGAGCCACTTCTGGTGATTAGTTCAAAACAGGTGTCAATAATTACAATGGATTAGCAAGTGCTATTAAAATCTATGGGTCATAAAAGAAATATTTGCATGGCTAATGCAGGCTTGTATACAAGGTCCTTTTCCTGCTCACCTTGGGTGAGTAGGAATTGACTCTAGGCAATCAGACAATGACACTGGGAAAGATGGAGTTCCACACCCTCTCAGGCCATCAGTTTACCAAAAAAAGGATTAAGAAAGAAATGTGTGGGCCAACTGGCTACTAAACAATATTTGCAAACAAAGCCTGATGAGAACAAGGGAAAATTCAAACTAGCACAAGCAGTATCATATTTAAGATTTACCATAATTACAGAGCAGGCTAGAGGATGCAGAATGTGCACTTTTCAACCAGTCCTGGGATGTGGGCTTTGAATCCAGTGGACTCCAAGGCCCCACCTTCCCAATAGCTTTTATTTCCTCCTCCTACCAGTGGTGGAGGAGGGATAGCTGCTAAGGTTTTAGTAGCTGCAACAAGGTGTCCCCCTGTGGCAGGGGCGTAGCCAGGATGAAAATCAGGGGGGGCAAGGGGCGGGGAGCAAGGGGCGGGGCCACATCGGAGCAGCCCGAAATCGGGCTGCTCCGACTCCCTCCTCCCCCTCCACGATCGGAAGGGACGAGGGGGAGCAATCGCTGGGGCAGGTGGAGGGAAAGCCCCAGAGCCGCGCAAAGTGGTTGCCTGGCTTTCCCTCCGCCCGCCCCACAGCCAGCCGGCTAGAAGGGACGTCTCCCTTCTCCCTTGCTGGCTGTGGGGCGGAGGGAGGGAAAGCCAGCCAAACGCTTTGCGCGGCTCTGGTGCTTTCCCGCCGCCCGCCCCACAGCCAGCCAGGGAGAAGGGAGACGGCACCGGGCGGGCAGTGGGGCAGGCTGGCCAGTGGCCCTGCTTCTAGGGGGGGCAATTGCCCCCTCCTGCCCCCCCTGCCTACGCCCATGCCCTGTGGTGGACCCCCTGTTCCGCCTCTGGAGTGCCCTCTGCTGACAGAAAGGGAGTTCTGTGAAATCCTATGGCCCTTGGGGTGCCCTCCTAGAGACAATAGGATTGCACCCAAAAGCATTTATTGTTGTTGGTTCATTCTATTTCATTTCACATGGCTGCATTCATACTCCAACAGCAGCACGCAAATGGCAATGTGGGAGCAAGGTATGGAACCTTCTCTCAGATGCCCCCTTCCCTTGGAAGCAAGCTGCAAATGTCATCAGTTGCCATGTCAACTGATGGGAAATGAGGGCAATGTTGATCTGAAAAAATTGTGGAATTTCTTACGAGACGGGAAGCCCTAAGTAAAGGTGAACATAAGAAACAGGCCCTAGATGGAACTCTGACAAAAGCAGTAGCCTTCAGTGAATTACAGTTTTTGACAGAATAAAAAAATTGTCTGGCGGGCAGAGGGAATTGCTGCTCAGACTAAATCTGGTACTCTCTATGTACCAAATATGTCACAAAACTGTACATTTGATGTCAGAGTAAACGAGTATTTTGAACACAGTTCCCACCCAAGCTACTGGGCTGTTTTGCAATGCCAGGAGAATAATTGTAGGAATACCAGAAGTATAACTCCTTCATAATCTCACCTGTTCTAATCTAATCTTATTAAAGGACAGGAAGGCCCGAGGTTTTCTCACCTATCATTGAAAACATTTGCTCCGTTTCTTGCTGGGTCTTTACCTGTTTCCTCATATGATAAGCTGGAGACTGGCGGTCGTCAACAGACGGCAGCAAAGAATCTGTACTCTGTCATGAAAATAAGAGGGGAATCAAATGCTGAATTTCTGTTGCTCAGCGCGCGCACAATTCACAATTCTATGATGAATTTATTAAATGCATAGTATTTTTAAAAATTCACCTGCCTCAAAGCTGAAAACTACAAATAACCAAAGTAGAGAACAACACTGATTTATGGTTCTTGTTTAACTTATTTAGCTGAAAAGGCAGACAGGGAAGAAGGAAGAATCTATTCATCAATAAATAGGGATAAATCTTATTTTTCATTAATATAATCCTAAACTTTGAAACACGTTAGACTAGTCAAGGAACACCTGTTTCTATAGCATAAAAATATATGGACTTATGTACATTGTTTAGATATTTACTACTTAATTATATTATTTAAAATGTGGGTAATGATGATTAGCAGCAACTGCTGCTGTACCAAATTTGGAATTTGTATTTTTATATAATGTTGTTTTTTTGCTGTGATATAAACCACTCTGAGATTTTCTAAAATATGAAGCAGCATACTAAAATATAGTGAACAATAATAATATTTACTAGATCTTACTTTTCCAGGGAATGAAAACTGAGTTCTTATATGCCAGTGATTTTACTCTATTTTTCCATCTAAGGATGTTTGGAGAGAGATTTATACACAGGATTTACACAGACCCTGTGTTCAAGATACATTTTCAAATTGATTCCTATATTTATTACTGTGACTAGGGTTCACCTTTCTGTAGCAAACTATAGAAAGCAATAAAAAATATGAAATAACCAGAAAGAACAGTGGGATTTAAAGACTAATAGAGCCCAACAATTCACAATCTATGGAGGCAGTGGGAATTCCAGTGTTGACTGCTGCTAGCCCAAACAACTAGGAGAAATCAGCCCACATGAGCAGTAATTGGATCAGAGTGGCGATTGGCACGAGGTGATAAAGTGGCTGTAGCACCTATCCTACCCCAGTGCTATTACCAACACTTCTGCTACGTGCCAGTTCCCCCACTTCCAGTTTGTTGCTTTAAACACTCTTCCAGTTGATGGAGGGAAATGCTACGTGGTAATGTCCTTTGCCATGTAGAAACTACACTTTTTCATCACTTTATTAATATTCTGGATATTCAGTGTAAAAATGCACAAAGGTGAAAGGCCCAGGTGTTAAGCATTGGGAATAAAGCATCCAAACTTCCCAGAGCGTTAGGGAAACGTTAGAAGGAAACAGCAACAAAGTCGTGCATTTTCTTTCAGCGTTTCCTATAGAACATGAGGAAGGATGAGATATGTGGTGAGATGTATTAGCCCTCTTCACACAACCCACAATTCATGTGGGGGCCACTTTCCCATGGTGGCTCCCACATGGCTGCAGCATATATGTGAATATTGCTAACCAAAGGGGCAAGGCCAATCGGATAGGTCTCTTTGCACTTCTGTGAAATCAGGGCAGTGATCGTGTGACAGAAAGAATAATCTGAGCAAGACTGCAAGAAAAATTAAGGTTTCAAAACAGAGATTATATTGCATGTGTGACTATCACAGATTGATTTTCTTTCCAGTTAAAGAATGCCATGCAAACTGATATTATTAGTACTGTACTGCTATAAACAAATCAGGGCAGCATCAAATTTTGCAAAAAGGCTGACATGTGCAGCTAGTTTGTTCCTGACTTGCTTATACCATCCCAAACCGTGATGCCATAATTGTAACTCGGGTGAACTAGTTGAATTTTTAAACAAATTTCTCCTGAGTTGCAAAAAACAACTTTATTGGAAAATGTTTCACGAATTAAATCCGCAAGTCTAGGTTTCCTGTTACAACTCCCAAGTCACAAGACTGCTGTATCCTGGCTCTGTACGCATGCAGGAACCATGGCAAACATCATTGTTACAGCAGATTGTTTAGTTTAAGCACAAGACAGCTGAACAAAGAGAGGATGGGATATTAGTCTTCCTGAGTGTGTGCCCCATGTTGGCCATCTATTTTACTGTTGTTCTACAAACAATAAACTTCTCTTTGAGAAGCATCCCATATTCCATCCCTTCTTTCTACCTCCCCATCCCACATTCTACAAATAAGAGTTAAAAGAAACCCAGAAGTTACACAAGACCTATACACAACAACCGAAGCTCATCATGTTGTGATGCATGTCCTTTAAATTGAATTAGTTTAAAACAAACAAACAAACACCACCAACCCACAAATATCTGATAAATGTGAAAATGAAGATGGTTACTGTTCAGGTAAGAGATGACCAAAGAATGAAGGTGTTTTTTTATCATTTTGTTTTGTTTTTGCAACAGGTGCAAAACAGAAAGAAGAAAGTTTTAGAAGTTTTGAAGAAATGGCAACACTGAACAAGGATTGACAGGAAAAGAAAGAAGAGTGCATCAATGGGTTCCCAGAGTTGTTTTTTATTTGGAAGACTGGGGAATGGTGATATTTGGAGTAGTGATGGAAAAGTATAAGGATGTATTCTTGTCTAAATTCAGACTGAGATTATGGTAAGCCATTCAAGAGAAAACGCTGAGAAAGCTGGAGACACGGAGACAGAGGCCTAGCTTTAGCTAATGCTAACCATAGCTGCCAAGTTTTCCCTTTTCTCACGAGGAAGCCTATTCAGCATAAGGGAAAATCCCTTAAAAAAGGGATAACTTGGCAGCTATGATGCTAACCTTATTTTACACAGAATGAGATGGAAAAACAGATTTAGAATAGACCTCCCATAACAGAGGGCAACAGGAAGAATAGATGCCGAAACACTTGGACCCCTTCAAGGAGAGGGAGAAGTGAAGCAAGAGCTGAAGAAAATGTTAGAGAAAAAGCTAGAGAATTGAAAGTTGATACTGACCCAGTTATACAAAAAGCATAGCACGATGTGAATGAACACCAATGAACCCATTTGAAAAGTTGGGCTCATATACTCTCCTCCACCCTGCATTGGAGGAGGACTTCTGATGAGTTCAGTTCTGCTTTTAAAGAATCTCAACTTGATGTTACATTTGAACCAGGGATCCTGGCTTTAAAAGCCACTTTAATAATACAGCTTAATAACCCATGGTTTGAATAATAATAATAATTTATTATTTATACCCCGTCCATCTGGCTGGGTTTCCCCAGCCACTCTGGGTGGCTTCCAACAGAAGAATAAAATAATCAATTAAAGATTGAAAGCCTCTCTAAACAGAGCAGCCTTCAGATGTCTTCTAAAAATCTGGTAGCTGTTTTTCTCTTTGACATCTGATGGGAGGGCGTTCCACAGTGCGGGTGCCACTACCGAGAAGGCCCTCTGCCTGGTTCCCTGTAACCTGGCTTCTCGCAGTGAGGGAACCGCCAGAAGGCCTTCAGCACTGGACCTCAATGTCCAGGCAGAACGATGGGGGTGGAGACGCTCCTTCACGTATACTGGACCGAGGCCATTTGAAGCTGGGTTATTATGAAACTGGCCAGAGACCATTTTAAACCAACACCCCTGGTTTGAGCATAACACTAAGATTACATTCATTAAAAGTGAAATTAAACTCAGCAGAAGCCTGACTCAGTATAAAGGAAGGGAGAGCATGTGAGCCAGACATTTTGCTCGGGCTCATTAAAGCGTGTCCACATAGCACTAGTTCATGGTTTAGCAGTATGTAAGAACGTGGCTGTAATCACAGAAGCCCAAAAAGGAAAGAAGTCATGGAATGACAGAATGATCAACAGCACAAGAAAAGTGGAGAGAGGATTTATACAGTAACTCAAGGAAAACTTCTTAAGTTCAGTTTCAATAGACTAAGCTGAATTAAAGGCATATTGGCAGGCATTCATGGAGAAGATACAAAGCCGATCCAATGCTAGGAAACCATGGGGCAGCAATTTAGAGGACAGGAAAGCTCTAAGGATGCTGTCTTAAGGAGAAAGAAGTTATAAGAAGACAAAAGTTAACCAAAAGTGGGGGGGGGGGAATAACACAGAAAGATATGGAAGTGAAGACACAGAAGTGGGCAAGGTGAACTCATTTGGAATGGGAGCCAGGAGAAGAACAAAAGGAGGGCGTTTAAGAAATTTCATGCAAGATCTTATCAGTCTCCTTGAAGAAAGCAACAAGAATTTTAGCAGAGTTGCAAGAAAGAATTTAAACTGTTGTTTTAAACAGTTTTTAATTATGGTGTTTTAGTGTTGTAACCCACACTTGGACCTTAGGGTGAAGCCTTCACCATGAAGGGTGGGCAATTAACAACAACAACAATCTAAGAATGGATCAGGGATGTACAAATTTGGAGGTAAGAAATCAGTAGAATAGTAGATGATCAAGTTTAGTCTCTGGCTCCCCTACACCATTCCAGGAGAATCATTGTTCCGAACAACAGGGCAATGAAGAACTGGGTACAAAGACTGCACAGCTTTGACCCAGCAAGAAAGGAATATGGTTCTATACATCATATACGGCAAAAGGTTTTTATAAGAGGAGTCGTCCAAAACTAACCAAACCTCATTTTAAAATTACAAAAGAATGCCAATGGTCAAGACAAAAGCAAGTCCACAAAACCAAACCAAATATCTAAATGCACTGCTGTCTCTTTTTAAAGTTCTTGTTTATAGAGGTGTGTGGATATGATACTTATGAGAAGACGACGACTTGTTTTGTTTTAGTTAGGATTCTTGCACTAAGCAGTCAAAGTGTGCCAGCACTGGAGTGAGCGATATTATCGGGTGTTAGCTGCAGCACTCTGATACATCCTTGAGAACTAGCACATCATTAGTGATGCCTTCACAACTAAATGTTCAGGCCCTAGGTCACAAGGCAGACAAAACCAAGGATGCTCCCAATTCCTATCTACGCTTCACCAGTTAAAATATTTTTTTTATTAAAGTTGTTTAGGTGGCTTTTTGGCACTTGATTCAAACTTATCGGTATAACTACTCTTCCACAGTTTGTGTGTGTTTGTGTATCTAGTTAGCTACCTAAATATGTGAGCAACTGACATGGTCTAGTACTTGAAATGTACATAATTTTACAGGTTAGCTGGAATCAACTTGACTATCTAATTAACAATTACTTTGCACTTCAGCAAATGACAGTGCAATATGGGACACAACAGATGCTCTGAATATAATAATAGATATTATTATTTTCTGTCTTCATGAACAGAGTATTATTATTATTATGATTATTATTATTATTATTACATTTATATCCTGCCTTTCCTCCAGTGAGCTTAAAGCAGTGTGCATGGTCCCCCCTCCTCCGCATTTTATCTACACAACAATCCTGTTAGACTGAGAGACAGTGATTGATCCAAAGTTACCCAGTGAAGTTCATAGCTAGTGGGGATTTGAACCCGGGTCCATCACTCTAACCACAACCTACAAATTGATCATACAAGTAGCAGAAACCAAATTCAAAAACTGGGTAAGAGTGTGTTGACATTTGAATGAGTGCTATACCTTTTAAAAGCCAGGCCCACAGGCTGGGATGGTGAATCACCTAGGAAAGAATAGAAAACAGACTCCAAAATAGAAACTAAGCTCACTCTTGCACCAGATTTCTTGTGCTATATTGGCCACATTTCTCAAGAATAATATTTCTGAATTAGAGGAGGAAGAGCAGCTAACCGTACTTGGATTAAGGTGGAAAATGACAAAATAGGCATACACACAGACAGTAAATAACCCTAAAAATGACTTGGGGAGAGAAGATTTCCTCAGCCTCCTTTGAGGAGAATCAGTTTGGGTGAGAGACACATCCATTGGTGTAATAATTATTGAGACCTGGTTACAAGTCATTGGTTCCAGTAAGTGAACATTTTCACTGCTTGTTGTGGAGCCGTACCAAATACTGCAGTAGGTGGACAAGATTCTGCAGGTGTAGGAGCTCTCTATGTCCAGCTTTTGCCCAGAATTAGAAAGGTTTTGCTGGGTCATATCAGGCTGCGCTTAATAAAACATTACATTTCCAACAGCAGCGAGCCTGTAGTCAATGGCTAAGACATGCCAAAATCAGCTGCTAGCATTGCCACTGAGCTTCTAACCCCCTTTGTAGGATCTGTGGTACGCTATAAGGCAGTACTAGATGGAGGGATTCAATTACCAAAATTAGTAAGAAGCCTGGAAGATTTGCAATGACCTGTTCAGACAAGTCATTTATTAGTGCAAACGCTTGCTTTTCCATTTGCAAATGTGGCTACCGGGTGAGAATATTCCGCCCCACTCCTGCCAAGAAGTATTTCTCAACAACTCAAAAACGTGTAGAATGAAGAAGAGAAGTAAAAGAGCAACTTTAGAAGTTGAATATTATATGACATACATGAAAAAGATTGGTTTGTTTCCTAAATGAAAAAAAAAAACCTCACTTCATTTGCAATGCTCACTCTGTTTATTTTCTTCCTCTACAGTTATTGGTAAAGAATAAATTCTTTCAAAAATGAGCAATGTCAAGATGCCCAATTAAAGCCACGATTTCAGAAACAAAGTGAATTAAAAGATTTATTATTATTATGATTCCAGTTGTTGAAAATATAAAAGTGGTACAGTTCATAAAATCGCTTGGCCTCATTTGGTTTACTCACCTTGGCTACAAAGGAAGATGCCTTCCACTGAGTAAGAACATTTATCCCTCTAGGTCAGGGGTTCCCAAACTAAGGCCCAGGGGCCAGATGCGGCCCAATCGCCTTCTAAATCCGGCCCGTGGACGGTCCAGGAATCAGCATGTTTTTACATGAGTAGAATGTGTTCTTTTATTTAAAATGCATCTCTGGGTTATTTGTGGGGCATAGGAATTCTTTCTTTCTTTCTTTTCCAAAATATAGTCCGGCCTCCCACAAGGTCTGAGGGACAGTGGACCGGCCCCCTGCTGAAAAAGTTTGCTGACCCCTGATCTAGGTTCAGTGCTGTCTATAATAGCTCCCCAGGATTTCCGATGGGGGTTCTCTGTCAGCCCCACCTGGATATGTCTGGGATTGAATCTGGAAACTTCTGAGTGCAAAGCAGAAGCTCTACCAATGAACTGCAAGCCTTTCTGAAAGCTAGGTGCACATAGCTTGCTTTATTTATTACTTGCTTTTAGCTCTCTTTCTATCACACTGTAATCTCCAATAAGATTTGAATTCAGTTCCAAGAGGCCCTTAGACATTCCAACAATATAAAGGGTGCATCTCCATTTCTCCATTTTATTTTCTTCTCACATATCTGCGAACACTTTCCCCCTGCTTCCCTCAGACACACAGTAATAAGGAATCAGCCAAGATATATTTGTCTTAGGCCAGGCAAACAGGGGCCCATGTGGCCTACCTTTGACTGGGGTAGGATGAAAGGCTAACAAGGCCCTCCTAACGGTTTGGTGACATCTCCACTAATCCTCCCTCCGTTGGGAAACAATTACAGAAGTCACCCAGAGTTACCTGCAGGAAAGAATTTCTAAGGCAAGTCCCAAACAGATTTCAGTTTCAGACCCAAAGTAAAACATTTTCTTCCCATTCTAAATAATCTTGTTGGGTTTGTTGGGAGTTTCTCAGGAATGAGGAGCACCACTGACCCTGATCTGGCATGGAATTATGGGCATCAGTATGTGAAGATGTGGTGATTTAGCTTAGACAGATCTTTAAAGGGCAAGACAAATTAATGAAGGGTTAAGTCTGTCAACAGCTGTTGGACCTGCAAGAAAATGTTGAAGTATGAAGTGCTTCTGTTCCAGACAGACAGCCATGCCTTCCTCCAAAACACTCCATTCCCCCTCCCAGCCTCCCCACAACAGTTAGCATTCTGTGGCCACTGGGCTGTTTGTGAAGTCCCCCCTCCCTTAGTTCCCCCTCTCAATATTTTTGTACTTCAGCAAACTTTTGAGACTTCCCCAAGCCAGCCAGTATTTCCTTGTTGAGTGGTGCTCTGTTGCTACATCAGCAATAACACCCAGAACTTAAACAGCAGAAATAGAGGGAATGATGGTTAAAAGGAAACCTCCATATTCAGAGTGTATACGCCTCCCGGCACCTGGTGCTGGGAGCAATCATCTATCTGTCTCCAGTATCACCTTCATGCTCTGATTGTGGGGTTTCAAAGGTGTCCAATGGCCCACTTTTCAGAAGGAAAATGCTGGGCTATGTGAACCAATTCACTACAAGAATTCTTATGTTACCAGCTTAGCGCCTGTCAAGTGCTTCGCCAATTGACTCCTTTACAGTACTTCTTTTTCACTCCCCAACTATATATCCATCCCTGAGGCCTCAGGGGGAGAAGGAAAGGAGGTAAGAAGAGCTGCTTTTCCAAACCTTCCCTAATGCCCCTCCAAATTCCAAAACTTAACAGGCCGGAGGAGGAGGAGGATGAATAATGGAAGGTATAACCCAGAAGCTGCATAAAGAGGTAATGCTACCAACTCCAGCAGCTGGAGTGACATACAGGATCTGCTCCCTCTAATTGCAACCTGTTTATTGTGCCCCTTTGATGGGCTACATGACTGTCTCCAAGCTCCTCTAAGGCCATGTTCTATATACAACCTTGGTGTCAGAAATGGTATCAAGCATCCCAGTTTGTGGTGACCTTGAAATTTTTGCTCTTCTCAGAAAGTATCTTATGACCTTTTTTTTTTCAGGACATGATCATTATTTGCTAATGTTCTACCACCTTTATTCTGTTTGACTTTCCTTAATATGCTGTCAATCTTCAATCTTACACCATATCGTGGCTCCTTGGCCACCTTTTGGGGGGCATCGAGAGTCTCACGTTCTCTAAGCACCCACCATGAACAGACTGAGGTGAATCTGCAAGTTCCTACTGAGGCAAAGCATTGACGTATTCCTTTTTACTTCAGCATGGTAACTGTCATCTAAAATGTAAAAAGTTATCCAGAAAGTTTAGAAACTTTATTAGATAACTTGAAGCTCATAATGATAAATGGCATGTCAGACTGCAAAATCGTGTCTCCCCTTTTGTTAGAATTCAGAGAATGCAATAAATACCTGAGTAAACAATTCAAGTTGCAAATTAACCCTTTAGGCCAGATCCAGGAACCTGACAACTTGCCCAAAGCACACTGCTTGGTACAGGGCGGACTGGAAGCATGATGTGATCATTACACAGAAGTTTGGCAAAGCCTCTAATGAGCTAATCAATCACTCATTAGGGATAAAACTTCAACAAAGAGCTCAGCCATCCTTGCATCCTTTTTTCAGAGCACAGGTGGTGAATAGTACAGTGGTACCTCGGGCTACAAACGCTTCATGTTACAAACTCCGCTAACCCAGAAATAGTACCTTAGGTTAAGAACTTTGCTTCAGAATGAGAACAGAAATTGTGCTCCAGTGGCGCGGCGGCAGCAGAAGGCCCCATTAGCTAAAGTGGTGCTTCAGGTTAAGGCAGGCATCCCCAAACTTTGGCCCTCCAGATGTTTTTGGACTACAATTCCCATCATCCCTGACTACTGGTCCTGTTAGCTAGGGATCATGGGAGTTGTAGGCCATCTGGAGGGCCGCAGTTTGGGGATGCCTGGGTTAAGAATAGTTTCAGGTTAAGAACGGACCTCTGGAATGAATCAAGTTCTTAACCAGAGGTACCACTGTACATAGTTAAATGGAGATGGGAAAGGGGAGATAGTTAAGGGTCCAAGGCAAGTTTGGATCATTCATTCTTCTTTTAACCTTTTCTTCAGTGCTCGCCCCCTCTCCTAAGAACTCCTAAGTACATGTTATTCAAAGAAAACTGAGTTCTCAACTGTGGTATCTCAGTCTGCTGACCCATGAGCTCAGAAACCCAAGATGTGACTTGGGCCACAGATTCTGTACAACATGTTTCACACAAGACATCTTCACATGTACGAAAACAGTGACCCATCTGGTGTTTCTCAGTTTTGAAACATTTTGCAATGTGAGACAAGTTGCTGGGTCTTGTTATCTACAAGTGGCAAACATAATACAATAATATCTAATATAGAAACACGTGTACAGTGGTACCTTGGGTTACAAACACTTTGGGTTACAGACTCCGCTAACCCGGAAGTAGTATCTCGGGTTAAGAACTTTGCCCCAGGATGAGAACAGAAATCGTGCAGCAGCGGTGCAGCGGGAGGCCCCATTAGCTAAAGTGGTACCTCAGGTTAAGAATGGTTTCAGGTTAAGAACAGACCTCCAGAACGAATGAGGTACCACTGTATATAGTATTAACTGAACTCAGTTTCAAGGAACCAGAAAGCTTGTCAGATGTTGAGCATATTTAAAAAAAACACCTAGATTTTATCACCAGACTCTTCGAAATCTCCCATTTATGTTGAAGAGATCAGCCAGAATCCAAATGGTTGTGCTGAGAGATTCCAAAGATGAAATATAGTTTCAGAGCTCCCAGTCACCGCACTCCACTTTTGACTGTAGTTCTACCTAGCACCTGACAAACCACTCCTAAAAACCAGAGATTCTTGAAGGAGCAGATTCTTGTGCAGTGCAAAGCTTTGTGGAAAGGAAACTAAGGAACCCTCCTGAGCGCCATGGTGGAAGCAAATGGCATTAGCCACCACCTGCCCCTTTGCATCCTGACCACAGCAAATACATCCTGTTTCCTCACCTCAGACAGGAAACTCTGTGCCACGGTACCCATTGCAAATGCAGAACAGTTCCACTCTCACAGAGGAAAAGGGGAAAGCAAGGGTTTAATTTGAATCAAGGCTCAAGCAGGACTTAGCCACGGAACCTCTTGTTGATACCAGGTAATGAACAAGAGAGGGCACCAGAAGTTGTGTAGACAGGTGTTCCCTAAAACACACAGGCATCTAGGGATGGGAAGATGCTTCCAAGCTGGTTGTCCCGCCACTACTAGTTTAAGAAGTTAAATACTGGGCAGAGCGCCCTGCACAAAAGGTGTTTTGTGTACAATTGTGCTCTCTACCCCATGAAAGCAATTGTTGAGCTATCTACTTATAAAAAACTGTAGAATATTGAATCAAAGGAGTAAATAACTCTTCTGGGCATTTTAGGGAAATTTTCTAGCCTAGAGGGAATCACTTGTGAATTATAGGTTGGATCCTTCTTAAAGTTGACTTACTGAAAGCAACAGGATGCAACCTGATATCAACACAGTTCAGGAAGCCATAGATTTTACAGGACTATAAAATGTAGCTTCATTCAGATATGTAGAAAAGTTAAAGCCTACTTAAGCATCACATGAAGCATCTTATCAGAGAAATCTCCCACCCACCCATCAAGCTGGGTTAAGACTGCTGACTATAATTAGAAGCCTCATAAAGTAGAGTACTTAGAAATCCAAGGTTATAAACAGAAACACGTATTTGCTTACTTTTTCCAGGCTGCTACTGTTTTTAAAGCCATCAAAAGGCTGGACTGGACTGGTTCTTGCTGAAGTTGACAGAGGCAAAGACTTTGTAGCTAACACTGTCGATTAAAAGCAAAAGATATTTAAGTAAATTGTTTTTTGTCATTTGTTGCTGACTCTTTGTGATTAATAACTAAATTACCGTATGTATTGCATATTACTAGCAAACTTGTATTTTCAGATGCCTATTGCTCTTGCTTCTTCACTGCAAAGTTTTGTTTTAAACATATTTTTATTAAAGATTTCTTGGTTTACAAAAGTATGTTCAATGTCTCTTTTCAGTTTCATTTGTTGAGACATTAGTTTTACATTAGGAAGAAAAGGGGGAAAGAGGTGGAGGGGGCCATGGTGAGTGGGGGTGGGGTCAGGTGGCAATGCTGACTTAGTGTATGTGTGGGGTTTGTGTCAGCGTCGCTTGTGCGTATTACCGTATTCACTTGTATTCCTTTGGTGGTGAGAGAGGTTGGGGGTGGCCTAGGCTGGTGTGGTTGTTTGTTTGCGATTTGGCTGTGATGGACTTTGTTTTCATATGTGAGTGGGGTGTGTGTGTGTGTTTGGATCAGGTTAGCAATATTGATTCGTATGCTGTTAGCGAATCCTTGTTTTCTTGTTGGGCTGTGTATGTGATAAAGAGGAGCCATACTGGAGTGAAGGTGTCTTCTTCTATTTGTCCCCGTGTCAGTTTCAATTCATTGGTTAGTTTTTCTAGTAAGACTGTTTCCCATACTATTTGATACCATTGGTCCATTTGATACCTGGCAGGCTATGATGTTTCTGGCTGCTGAGAGTAGGTAGGTTAAGAGCTCTTTATGATGTGAGTGGGCTTCACTGCAAAGTTGAATCTAGAGGGGGCAGTTTCTAGGGTAGAGCTGGCAGATGGGAGAAGACCACGTTTCTCCTGCATGCAATTTTCCTCCTGGAGCTCCTTCTCAGGTGGGGTTCTAGACTCTGCTGTTTGGTTGTACAATCTCAAAAACAACCCCCCCCAAAAAAAAAACCTAGCTAGAATAACAAAATTGATGGGGGGGGGACTGCCAGAGGAAAATGTCACAATCAGGGAAAGCAGTTGTTCAATACAAGTGTGTACTTGAGGGTACTACTCTGATCCGAATGAATCTGCTTCCCACCAAGTTCATTAAATCCATACTGTTACCCAAGGAGATTGGGACATTTTTAGCTGTTCCAAAATGAAAACATTATAAAGATACTCAGCTTTTTGCCTTTATATCTGGAAGCTTTTCTTTGAGCTTTGAACCATGAATGCCTGCCTGGATGAGTTTCCAAAAGTTTTCATTGTCTTGTTGGTTCTTTAAGATTCCAAGTTTAGTTAATTCGTTCTGCAACCCTATAATCTTAGGAGAGAATGAGAAAGAATAAGAGAGGCATACGGATAAGCACCAAAACCAAAATCTAACATGGTTTATTTTATCAAGTATCACATCTCGAATTAATCAGATACTGAATCATGGGAACTGTGATACTTTTGGATATGCTATTTATGGTGGACAGAAACTGCTGGTTAAATAATAATAATAATAATAATAATAATAATAATAATAATAATAATAACAATTTATTTATACCCTGCCCATCTGGCTGAGTTTCCCCAGCCACTCTGGGCAGCTTGCAACAGAACATTAAAATGCAACATTAAAAGCTTCCCTAAACAGACTAGACTGGGTTTTGCAAGGCTTGTAAAGAAACTGGAAGCATATTGCTGAAATGTGTGTTTCCCTAGTGTTCTTTGCAGTTTATGGCATATGCATTAGCTAAAAAGCAGGGGCAGAAGAGTGTCCTAGTCCCACTGTAGCCGCCTACTTGCCTGCAGATTAAGGGCCATCACATTAGCAGGATATATCTGATGCCTGTCAATTTAACAGGATTTGCATTTTATGTTGTGTGCTAAATACAGAAGTGGCTTCTAAGTGAAAGCAAATACAAATTGATTTAAAATATTGGTTTTGAGCATACAGCTTATAGTTTGTATTGGTATATTAAAACAAACTCAAGTCAAAAAAGTTACAATATGTAATCCTTTTTTAACTGCATCTGTTCAAAGAAACTTTTATTTACAAATTTAAAAATCAACATAATCAGTCAGACTAGCTTTACTCGTTTTCCCCTTTAAAACAGACAATAACTAGAATAAAACAAGTGAATGAATTGGATTTATTTTCTTCAAATGATCTCATGAGTGTAAATTTCTTTTTCTTTTTGCAGAAGGCGAATATATTTTACATCTCTTCAGCTACCTTTACTTCATTCTCTGCAGTGAGTGAGTTGGAAGCAAATGAGTTAAACAATGAATGAAAGGTCTCTTGCTGCAGACAGGACTACTTTACTGGAATTAAACAACTGAGTAATAGAACATAGCATACAGGGAAACAGACCATTAGAGAAAATTGCACGTAATGATAAGATGTAATAATATATATAGTATCAGTGCATACACTACTTTTGAATGGAAAGTCATTTTTCTCCATGGTTATGAAATGTTTTCCTATTATGTATCCAAAAGTGAAAATCTGCATTTGAGAAAGTACTTTAAGATATGTAGATTAAGAGCTAGTTCCTGAAGATAAATTGCATTTTCACAAAGAGATGTGAGTAGCTGTTTAAGATCAATTTGTAGTTCAAACAAAACAAAACAAAACAAATCTCCATAAGGGCAGCAGATCATCAAGAAGATCTGCATAAAAGTCAAAGTCTCACCGACTGTTTACTCCTTAGTGATGCTGTAACTTAAAGCATATATCTGCCAACAGCTATGTAGCCAATTTTTAAATTTCTAGTTTATAATTTTCCTAGTGCTATCAAACAACCATGGGGTAGTAGGCAGGCTTGAACAGATATTAACAATGGGAAACAGTTGGAAGTTGTTGTCCTTCCAAGTACTTCTGGTGAGAGACCTGGGAAAGTTGAAATCAATGTTAAGCTATACAGTGCTTCTTGTCTGGGTACACAGAAGTCTTTAATGCCCATGAATTTCAGAAAGGATTTAATTGCTTTCAATGCTCAGTGATACTGGTGTTCATCTTGTGTTGAGCAAGCAGATATATTGTGCTGTGCTTTAGATTACTTTTTATGCGGATGAATACTTTTCGTGCATTATGGCTGTAATGTTTTATATAATATTTTAAGGCACTTCACATTGCATTATTGTAAATTGCTTTTGGAAACCTTTGGATACGTGAATGGCTTTGGGATGCCTTTGGATATGTGACTATAATAAACTAACTAACTAACCAAGGTGACTTCCAGGCACTTAATAGGAGTCAGATTTGGAAGTGCTCCATTCTGGCTTCTGGCTGCTTGAAGTCCAGATCTGTAGGGTACTTCACTTTCACATTACAGTAGTCGCTTCTGTCACATGTGGCTGGCAGTGACAGATGCGGAACCAACACCCCAGAAAAGAGAACACTTGGGTATTCCAAAGAACAAGATAGTAATCTTTCTTGGGATACTTTCTAGTCCTTATAGTCTAAAACCAACCACTTACAATAATAAGAGCAAGCTGAGACCTATACCTTACCTGGTAACTTTTTGAGTGTGGGATGGACTCCAGGTATTTTGTATCATGAGACAAACTGCAGAAGGGCACTCTGGGACTGGAGATACACTTTTTCAAAAGAAGATTAAAAAAAATATTGGTTGGTATTTTTTTCCCTAGTAGCTGGGAAACAAAGCTCAAAACAAATGACAAGTAAACATTCAGCCACAGGAAGCCATTAACAACAGTGGGCACCAATTAGGGCTCAGCAGGTATCCCTAACACCCCCTGGTGCTTTTGCCCCACCCCAAATGCTTTGACATAAGACTCACAGACTCAGGCTTAGGAAGCAGGCTGTTCCATTTACTCAGCAATTTGTAGCCACATATTCCCATTGATAGGCTTATAAAACCTGTTTGTAGTCTTTTTTTTCTACTTCCCTTCAAGTTTGTGTCATTAGAAGGCACAATGACTGTCTGCCCAAAGGAAAATACTTTGGAGGCAAGGAGAAATTAAGCAGCGGCAAGAACTTCCTTTGTCTTCTCCATTTTCTTCCGTGTACAACAGTTAGATAGATTTAAAGCAATATGTGTTAAGAAAATGTTTGCTTTTTTAAAAAAAAACCACCCTTCAAGGCTCTTCTTTATTGACAGTACTTTCAAAAAGGCAAGAAAGGAAGACAAATTATTTTTGGATCAAAATTCAGCAGAAGGCATAAGTAGCATACAGCTCGGTCCTAAACTTGGAAATGTTTTCGGAGCACAAGAAAGGAAGTGAGAGGAAACAAGTGAGTCTGAAACTTGCCATGACTCAGTCAAGGAGAAAAACTACCATTTTCTGTTACATTTAAACCAGGCCACTGAGTTGGCCCATAGAGCACAGTTTTATCTGTTCTGAAAGCAAAGCATCTACAACACCTTTCCCATCACCTCTTCCCTGATCCCTTTAATGAGCAATTTCAGGCACAGAGCCTAGAACGATTTGCATGCAAGCTCCCAGTGAGTTACAGCCCCACATCCACAAAGTCATTGATTACCCTTAGAAAATCCCTATATTCTGAGCCTTGTCCCCATCCACAACTGCAAAAAGAGGATAATAATACCAGACTACCATGCAGAGTTAATTTGTTTATTAAATGTGTATACCGACCACCCTTCAATCGTAGATCTCCAAGTGGTTCACAACATAAAAAGGCAAGATAAAAAACAAACAATCATATACTGTAATAAAAACAAACCAATAATCTCACCTACTTAATATTTATATAGCATTTCACACACACATATCTTGTTTTAGCATTGACAACAATCATGGAAGTTTAAAGAGGGGCTGAGATCATATTGCAGACAAGTGTCTGTGACTGAGTAAGTCTGGCCTGCTTAATGCAATCTAGTGGGTACATGGTAGAGCGAAGATTCAAACTGAAGAGTTCCTGATCCCTGTTTTGTCTCCTAGCAACTATAGGCTATTTTGGAAGGTACTATTTTAACAAGCTCGTCATCTACTGATCAAAGGTAGGCTGATAATGGTTGATTGCTAAATTGTTTTAACTCTTCTCATTATAGCATCATTTTTGTATAGGACTTTTGCTGTTGTGCCAATTTTTTGTAAATGAAAAAAAAGTGAACCGGCACTTAAATGTGAGTGAATCAAAATTTAGGCATCAATTTGGTAACACTGGAGAAAAATATAAACTTAAGAGCAGTTCCTTTTGAAGCAGGCCCCTGTGAAAAAGCAAAGAAACTGATTCATGCACTGGACCTGTAAATGGATTATGAAAGCTAAAGCAAGCCTTTATGGGGTGGCAAGGGGGGGCGGACGCACAGCCTTTTACTACCACTTGATTGTTCTAACTTTCTCCGCACTTTAAAACTTTATAGTACCAATAAAGTTACTGAAATTCAAATGGTAGGGAGAAGAGCATTTGCCTGTATTTCCTTGCCATTTCATCATAGCCTAGCTCTGTTTTATTGCCGAACTCTTCCAGCAAGGCGGAACAACAAAATAAAGATTTGGAAAAAGTATTGAGAAGTAGAATATGCAGTTTTGCAGAGTGTTTTTGAGCCTCCTTGGTTGGCCTCAGAACATACAGCTAACATACCTAATGAGCAGAGTGGCTGTGTTTATCCCCAAAGAATTACGATTCATCTGAAGAACCCACTCAAGGCATTCCTCAGTTGCATTTACAGTAATTCATTTTGCAACCTCCCGCATCTGTTGCAATGCTGTGCTACCTTTCTTGTTACAATAGAGTGGTATCATTTCAAAGTAAGATAGTAAGTTGATTGTTGCCTTTAGGATGCTGTTAACTTTGCTGCTCGTATGCTAGCCCTTCTGTTTTATTTGAAAAATTCTGCAAGGTCCACACTTTGCTGTAGGCGGTTGTATATGTGTCTCCGTGATATCAGCATTCAAAAAGAAATACTGTAACAGTTCAGCCAGGGAGAGATAAGCAATTTGAACACTGGGAATCCAAAGGTTACTACACATTATGATAGTTCTATAGCAATAATCAACCTATATCCATTAAGCAAATGCAATAAACTTTGTCAAATCTTAACACACACTGGATTTATTTTAATCAAATTCTTATCTTTATTATAAAATAAAATGTAAATGCACAAGCTCTGAGACCCTTAACAAATTTGGAAATTTATTAAGCACAATGGATGGGGGGAAATAGTTTCTAAATTGTACTCTATATTGCTTAATGTAAGTTATGGATCTATGAAACCCCTTTAAAATACATGGGAACTAGATATTGGCACACACATTCTTCCCAAGGACTGGAATAAAATTTGTGCATCACAACCCTTTAAATCTGTTGACAGTTTTCTTAGGGAAAACTCACTAAACACAGATGGTATCGCACTCTGTTGCAAATGTCAAACATATTTTCTTCTATATCACCTAATTGTCGGAGGGGCTGCAATAAGCTAGGTACATATTATAATATGTATCATTTATGGTAGGGATGTCAGCTGGTGTAAGATTTTTGGAATTCAATTTTGACAGAAATGATCAATATTGCTAAAGAAAATATTGTTTGTTGTACAAAATTAATATTATTGAATATTTTTGATTATATCAATGTAAATATTTGGTCAAAAGAATTGGTCTTATAAATGATCCCATACTTTTTATAATCACGCTAGAAATTTTGTTAAAAAATATTAGGGAAGAAGAAAATATTAAAGGAATATTAATTGGCAATAAAAAAATCAAAATTAAAGCATTCGCTGATGATATAATAATAATGACAGAGGACCCTGTCGAAGGCATTCCAGTTGCAATTGAAAAGATAAAAGAGTATGGACATCTAGCTGGTTTGAAAATTAACTATGAGAAGACCAATATGCTAGTTAAAAATTTAGAGATGGATGAGAGAACAGCTCTCCAGGAAAATACAGGCTTGAAAATTGTCAAAAAAATCAAGTACCTGGGCATTCAAACCACTATAAAGGGGATTGATTTAATACAAGAAAATTATAAGACAACTTGGAAAAAAATTAAAAAAGATTTAGAAACGTGGGATAAATTAAAATTATCAATATTGGGGAGAATTTCTTTAGTGAAAATGTGCGTACTCTCGAGGATGAACTACCTATTTCAAAACCTCCCGTTATTAGGGCAAGAAAAAATCTTTAAAGAATGGAAAAAAGATCTTACCAAATTCATATGGAATGGGAAGCGCCCCAGAGTTAAATATAAGGTTATGATAGATCAGAGACAAAGGGGAGGATTTGGGATGCCAGATCTTGAAGCGTACCATGATGCGGCAGCGCTCTGGTGGATAAAGGAATGGATGGCTTTGAAAGACACTGATTTATTAGATTTAGAGGGATATGGGATGGCATTTGGGTGGCACCACTACCTGATGAAGGAGAAAATAGAAAAAAGGAGCACCTTTTTGTTAAATACTATTCGGAAATCTCTATATGCAGTTTGGCAAAAATATAAAAGATATTTTGAGCCTAAAATCCCTTGGTGGATCTCCCCTCTAGAGATAATTGCGGTTAAAAGGAAAAATATGGAAGCAAATTGGCCAACATATAAACATTTATTAGAAAATAAAAATGGAATTTGGCAATTAAAAGAATATATGGCAGTAAAAGGATATTTTAATACATGGCTTGAATATTTTCAAGTGAATCAGAGATTTCAAATCGATAAAAAAATTGGCTTTGATAAAGAAGTATCTAAATTAGAGGAGATACTGTTGGTAAATAAAGATAAATATATAAAAAATTTATATCAAATTATATTACAATGGAAAACCGAAGAAGAATTAACAAAAGATTATATGATTAAATGGAGTCAGGATTTAGGCAAACCTATCTCAATGAAAGAATGGGAAAATCTGTGGAGGAGAGATTCAAATTTTACGCCAAACTATGATATAAAAGAAAATATAATGAAAATGCAAAATAGATGGCACTTAACACCAGCTAAATTGGCCAAAATTTACCCAGAATCGAGTAACATCTGTTGGAGATGTAACCAGGAAATTGGAACCCACATACATATGTGGTGGAGTTGCAAACAAATAAAGGTTTTCTGGGAAATAATCTATAACGAATTAAAGAAAATTCTGAGATACCCAATTAAGAAGTGCCCCAAAATGCTCCTGTTAGGAATGGTGCCCGATGATGTCAAACCCAGAGATAGATGCTGCATAAGTTATGCCGTAACTGCCGCAAGAGTGTTAATTGCAAAAAATTGGAAAACTGCCTCTGTCCCAACAAAAGAAGATTGGCAAAAAAAACTCTATAATTATTACATTCTGGCCACAAAATATGAAGAAGTCAAAGGAATGAAAGAGGATGATTCAAAAATTAATTGGAAAGCATTTATAGATTATATGCAAACTAAGGTAGATAATTTAAGCCTTACCTCCAATGTTTAAAGGTTCTATCTTTTTCCTTCTCTCTTTAGAAATATAATGGGTTAATTGTAGTAGGATAAGAGAGATCGAGCTAGGAAATTTGATAGATGAGAAAAATGATATGAACTTATTGTAAATATTGAAATAAGGTATGTATATTAAGAATAAAAAGGAAGATAAAGGGGATTAGTTCAGGCCAGGTTGTGAAGTCGCTGGGGAAGGGGGTGGAAGGGTGGGTGGGTGGGTGGGAAAACAAGACATTTGCAACATTGTTATGGTTGTAAATTGTTTTTATTTCATTGTTGATTGTCATTGATTGTGTTTGTTGTGATATAAAATAAAGTTTGTTTTTTTTAAAAAAAAAAAAACAAATTTGGAAATTTATTAAGCACAATGGATGGGGGGAAATAGTTTCTAAATTGTACTCTATATTGCTTAATGTAAGTTATGGATCTATGAAACCCCTTTAAAATACATGGGAACTAGATATTGGCACACACATTCTTCCCAAGGACTGGAATAAAATTTGTGCATCACAACCCTTTAAATCTGTTGACAGTTTTCTTAGGGAAAACTCACTAAACACAGATGGTATCGCACTCTGTTGCAAATGTCAAACATATTTTCTTCTATATCACCTAATTGTCGGAGGGGCTGCAATAAGCTAGGTACATATTATAATATGTATCATTTATGGTAGGGATGTCAGCTGGTGTAAGATTTTTGGAATTCAATTTTGACAGAAATGATCAATATTGCTAAAGAAAATATTGTTTGTTGTACAAAATTAATATTATTGAATATTTTTGATTATATCAATGTAAATATTTGGTCAAAAGAATTGGTCTTATAAATGATCTCGGCAGCACAAATAGTAATTGTAACTCAGTATAAAATAGCCCAAAATCATATATTGCGCACCTGGATATCACTTACTCTGGAATATAGCTATAATGGAGAAAATCACACATAATTTGAGATTTTGACAAGGACTGGAACCTCCAGACACTTTATACGATTTGGCATTCCTTCATGACATATCATGAAAATGCCACGTATTTTCAAGACAACCCTTGTCAGCAGCTTGGCAAATCTGGAATGATACATGATCTGATAAGGTTGATACCGGTAGTCTTTACTTGGACTTATTTTAACTCATATGCAACTACTCATTCTATGTGCCTATATTATAGTTTTGCTTTACATATTTTTTGCTTGTTATAATTGTTCTCTCGGTTTTATATACATTATAAAATGAGCTAAAAATGTAAAAGAAAGAAATACTGAATTAGGTTGGGGGTGTGGGCAACTGAAAATTTACATTAGTATTTTAAAATATGAGACAGCAGGCGTACATTTGGGCCTAAGCAGGCAGGTGGTGGAGCACTTGAACTACAAACCTGTAATTCTGCATGAAATATTAAGTGTCAGGGAAGAGCTGTATCACTGCTTGTCTATTACTAATAATAAAAAATATGTTTATATGGCACTCTTCTGCTTATATGGCAGAGGTGAAGAACCTGTGGCGTTCCAAATGTTCTGAGACTCCATCAGTACCAGCCAGGGACGATGGGAGTTGCAGTCCAGAAAAATCTTTTGGGCCGCAAGTTCCCCATCCCTATTATAGAGCAGTTTACACCAGTGAATAATAATAATAATAATAATAATAATAATAATAATAATAATTTATTTATACCCCGCCCATCTGGCTGGGTTTCCCCAGCCACTCTGGGCGGCTTCCAACAGAAAAATAAAATACAATAATCTACTAAACATTAAAAGCTTCCCTAAACAGGGCTGCCTTCAGATGTCCTCTAAAAGTCTGGAAGTTGTCTTTCTCTTTGACATCTGGTGGGAGGGCGTTCCACAGAGCGGGTGCCACTACTGAGAAGGCCCTCTGCCTGGTTCCCTGTAACTTGGCTTCTCGCAGCGAGGGAACCACCAGAAGGCCCTCGGCACTGGACCTCAGGTCTGGGCAGAGCGATGGGGCTGGAGACGCTCCTTCAGGTATGCTGAATACAATACACAACAATCACGCTATTGAAACAATACAAACTAGCCAACAAAAGTTATTTTCAAAAAAAAAGAATCACACACAGCAGAATTACACCGTAAAACCCTACTGAAATAAATACGTTTCTGTCTGAGTTACAAGGAAGCCATCCAAATCTCACCCAGGGGGAGATGCCACCACTACAAGGCCCTGTGTCTCACAAGGGCAGTTTTCATGGATAGCTGTAAGAATTCCCCTTTTTTGGAAATGCTGCTCCATCTTATGTGGAAGCAGCAAGTGTAATCAGTCCATAGGTGAGAGGCCTACCTAGCTCACCTGTGCCTTTGTAAGTAACTGACCTCTCTCTTGCTAAAGCAGCAATTTAGAGCACTGGATGGAACGATGGTGCAATAAAATCACTTTTCCCAGTCTCCCAAGTTGATCTTGATGCTGAGCTCTGCTGCTTCCTCGCTACGTGCAATGGAGCTATTAGTACATTCCCCCTCCCCTGGAAGTAGACTGTCTCGTTTCATCCGGCACTAACGATGTAACAAACTAAAACTGCACAACCCACCAAAGCTGTCCATTCAATCAAAATCTGCATTGAAGTGCCAAAGGTGTTGTGTGGGACCTGTATTGCATTTTCCAAATATTTTCTCAAGATTTTTAGAGAGTTCTGGCGAACTGGAAAATGTGATAGCATTGTAAAAGTCATCTACATACAGTTGAGGTTTCTGGAACCCCTAATGATCTGTTGAGTTACTTTCTCTGCCAGAGCAGTGGACCGTACCCCTCGTGAACCACCCTGAGATCTACAGGTATAGGGCGGTATACCACTCCTGAATTGTATTTTTGTTTACAGATTCCCATTTCCTGGCTAACTCTCCCATACTATTTTATCATCCGGTGTTTATTCTCCCTCATGCACATCTCATTGGCTGCCTTTGGTAGGGTTGGTAAAAGCACAGGAAGAAGCTGTCTCGGCATGTGTAAAGGTGTCCAGATGTTTGCAAGGCATGGGTGTAGCCAGGATTTATGTTGGGGGGCAGCCTTCAAGTTAGGGGGGCAGAACCTCAGTTAGTTAAGTACAGCCGTACCTTGGTTCTCAACTGGAATCCGTTCCGTAAATCCATTCCACTTCTGAAAACATTTAAAAACCAAGGCGCAGCTTCCGATTGGCTGCAGAAGCTTCCTGCACTCAATCGAAAGCTGTGTCGGACATTTGGCTTCCAAAGAAGGTTTGCAAACCGGAACACTCATTTCCGGGTTTGCAGCGTTCGGGAGCCAAAACATTCGAGTCGCAAGGCTTTGGGGATCGAAGGTATGACTGTATTTTTATTGATCTACTTGATGGGGGGGCAGCTGCCCCCCTGCTCCTGCCCATGGGAGAAGGGAAAATTCAACACAGAGATAGATACTGTTTTTAAACGTTGGCCTCATCTCAAGTTCCACACCCAAAAGCACAATACATGTTTGTAGATAAATGATGCTTTTTGTTTCCCCACTGCAGGGGTCAGTGTTATTGCAAAGTTTACTTTAACACTCTTAACATGAACTTGTCTATATATATATAAAAATGCATTGAGTGAAATCTGTACAAAATGCAGTTGTATGAAGTAAGTGTGCTGGTTGTCACCATTTACTATAAATAGTAATACTAGGCACTTTCAAAAACCAAAAGGAAATTTGCAAAGCTTGACACAACATACTTTGGGTTGTACCCAAAGCTAGTCATACTGAGAGTAGACCCATTAGGGTTTATGGGCAGGTCCAATGTAGATCTATTTATTTGATACAACCCATTGTGTCATAAACAGATTCAAATTAAATTAGAACAGTTCTTTTCTGTTAGCCAATCCCTGCCTCCAGCAGGACTTCTTCTCTCACTCTGCCTGAAGTTATCAAAGTTTTATTTCTTAAAGAGAAATCTTGTTCAGAAATGGTATATACTTTATTTCTGATGTTTTCTAAAGAAAGACAAACTTTTTAAAACGGCAATTACTGAAGTTGTTATTAAAATTATTATTCTCCTTTCAGATGAAAGCAAAGTCCAAACTGTCATTCAAAATGACTTTTCCATTCATGTCAGCATTAAAAATAACAATTAAAGGAGAGTTGCTGGTCTCTTGGTGATCACACAACTATAAAGATAGTTCAATTCAGAATTTGCCTGTTAAATATGGATAAGTGCTTCCTTTAGAAGAGGAAATTCTCTTAAGGAAGTTGTTTTAAGATAAATAAAAGTTCAGGATGAAGCCAGCAAAAGGTGTGAAGGATTTCTCTTTGATTTCCCAATCTGTGTATTTGGGCTGAGACACATACTACATTTTATGCACATATTAATAGGATGCTAATAAGCCTACAGTCTCTGTTTTAACATCGGTTTGTAGAGACATCCTGATATATTAGCCTTCTCAAGACAGAAGGCGTCTTCCTCCCACCTTGCAGTAAAAAGCTCAGGCTCTGCTCTTCAGAGTCATATGAGGAATCAAACGAAAGAAGAAACTCTTTATTTTTATAAGAAACAACTCTTTATTTTTATACAAGTCTGCTTAGTAACTAAACTAGCCTCTTAAAACTGACTTGCCTTTTCAACATAGCAATTCCAGATTATTTTAGAATACATAATGTATTTCTTCCCTGTGTTATTATGATTAATTGGACAAAAACTGTGCATAGTTGGTGTGATTAATAATTCTCTCTCTCTCTCTCTTTTTACACATGTAACAATGTTTGTGATGGTTGTTTAAATACTTGGTGAAAACCTGATGAGCAATTCTGCTTGACCCGCTTCAATTCTTAAATATTTCAGAAAAGTGCACAGAAAGGAACAGTTTTTTCTAAAGTTAATTTTATAGCCATTTATGATGTCACAAAAATAGAAATGTATCGACTCAGCAGTAGAAAACAGAAATAGAAGAAAGTGTCTTTTTAGCCTTTTAAAATGCAATATCGTTATTTTCCTTTATTTTTAAGTAAAATTAAAGTCCCACAATGTATATGGATGCTCCAAATGTGCATTGCTGAAGAAATTCATTTTGAATTTATACTTAACACCAAGGAAGTCCATCTAAGATTGCTGCCATTAAATGACACTATTTACATCTTATATTATACAATATATTATACAGAAAAAGCAATTTCTCTCTGTGTGCTTAATTCCTTCCAAACTAGTCGATGTACGCAATGTGTTTTCAGTTTACCAGTTTCATTTGTTTTATTTTTGGATTCTCAAGCTTCACAATTAACATCTTATTTAAAAATAAATAAAATGCTTTTAAAACCTTGAACATACCAGAAAACACCATCATTTAAAAAATGACATTAACTCTTAATGACCTGAATGTCATATGTTTGGGATTTTTTTGAAGCTCAATACTGTAAATTGCAGAGGTGTCTTTAAAAATGCAGCAAGAGAACATGATAAAAAAATGTACAAGCATCTCAAATAAAACCACACAAGTATATCTTGTGAGGGTACTGCCATTTCTGCAACATGATGCACAAGCTATTTGTATAATTCTATTTGCACTGTTTGGTGCTAGCAGAAACACCCACCCACCCCCTCCACAAATGCCTCTCTGAGTTCTGCGTCAGAAAGTACAAGTTCTTTGCTTGTGACTATAGTGTGAAAACAAGTACATCTTCTATGTTTGGCCTTCTGCAAGCAATCCATACGTATTCAAGTACCAGCCCATTTTGCAACATAAACCTTTTCCCAGACGTTCAAGCTGCACAGCGTGCCTATGGGGAAGCTGGCAGTGGGATCACAGCAACAAACTCCATCTCTACCTTTCATGAATCTCTTTAGAGCAGGAATGCAGAACCTGGGGAACTGCAGGTGTTGCTGGACTAAAACTCCAATCCATCCTTGCCAACATAGCCAAGGGTCAGGGATGATGGGAGTTGGAGTTGAGCAACTTCTGGAGGTCCACATGATCTCCACCGCAATTTAGAGGTCTAAACAGAGCCCATAACCAATCTGTTTTGGATTTGAATTTATTTTAGGCATGTATATGCTTTTGTTATTTTAAACTGATTTTTTGTTTATAATTGTTTTTATATATGTAACTGTTTTATCTATGTTACACTCATGGGAAGTGATTCATACCGTAGTATAATAATAATAATAATAATAATAATAATAATAATAATAATAATAATAATAGGTAAAGGTAAAGGGACCCCTGACCATTAGGTCCGGTCGTGACCAACTCTGGGGTTGCGCGCTCATCTCGCATTATTGGCCGAGGGAGCCGGCGTATGGCTTCCAGGTCATATGGCCAGCATGACAAAGCCGCTTCTGGCAAACCAGAGCAGCACATGGAAATGCCGTTTACCTTCCCGCTGTAGTGGTACCTATTTATCTACTTGCACTTTGACATGCTTTCGAACTGCTAGGTTGGCAGGAGCTGGGACTGAGCAACAGGAGCTCACCCCGTCACAGGGATTCGAACCGCCGACCTTCTGATCAGCAAGCCCTAGGCTCAGTGGTTTAACCACAGCGCCACCTGGATAATAAATGGTGCTAAAATAATACAACTGTACTGTATGTGAATATGTGGCAAAAGGGTTAAGTTTCAATAGAAGAACTGCATGGTGGGCAGGGCCAGCCCTACGGCCAGGCTGGGTGGCACAGGGTGCCAGGGCGCCCACCCGCCAGGGGGCGCTGCACGGCTGCGCCCGCCCACCCGCCACGGAGCTGCACCCCCGGCAACCCCGCTGTGCACTGCGCCCGCCCGCCCGCTGGCCCGGTTGTGCAGCTCCAGCCGTGCAACTCCGCCCGCCGTGCTGGGAAACGGGGCGGGGCGGGGGCGCCGGAGGGATCTGTCGTGCCAGGGCGCCATATATACTCCAGACGGCCCTGATGGTGGGTACTTGCGCTTGGTCTTTATGTTCCCAGAATCCATGTCCTCCTTTGAACATTAAGCACTGGGATTTCATTGGGGGGGGGGCTTATCAGCAGAGCATCCTCCTTCTGGCAGGTCCTGGAGGTACCATTCCAATCATACTACCTTTACACCATCTGATGTGGCATGATTCCAGCCCCCCCCCCGGCTCTTTTTTTGCAAGTTCACTAAGGGACCAAACTGGAAGCACTATATACCTAGCAAAGATGGGGAACCTGTTGCTCTCCTAGACTACAACTGCCATAATTCCTGACCACTGGTCATGCCAGTAGAGTTAATGGGAGCTGGAGCTGGGCTGTCTGCTGGTTTGCTGCATGGTAGCCAAACCTTCAGTTTGGTTGCATATGAAAGCATTTCAAAAGCAGTTACAGTAGCTGCTGATAGCCTGCTTCTTTCTTGTCTGAGAGTGAAACAACAATATTCATTCAAATACAGGGCACCATAGAACAGGGTTCAACAGGCAAAGTTTGGAAGGAACTAGCTTGTCTAATAAACAGATTCACGAGGCTAAAATGAGGACTTCTGGCACCCCAAAGGCTTTCAAGATCAAAAGGAAGTAAAATTTTCAGCAGATTTTAGGGTCCCCAGTCAATTTTTCCCATGTGCACATGGAGAGATGGTTATTTCGACTCTGCACTGTGAACGATGGGCTCCAATGAGCTACATTTAAGGCCCCGTGTGCACCAGGAGGTTTTGTGAACTCCGTGGGAAGCTCTCAAGTAGGATATGCTCTTGTCTTGTTATCTGATTCCACCCCCTGATTCCACCCCTTGTCTTGTTATCTGATTCCACCCCTTGTCTTGTTATCTGATTCCAGCCTTGGCACATACCACCTGACATCCATGCATGCGTATGGTTGCCGAATCTCTGCAGTTATCTAAGACACCTTAGTGCCTGGATAGGCAAACTAAGGCCCGGAGGCCGGATCTGGCCCCATTGCCTCCTAAATCCGGCCTGCGGATGGTCCAGGAATCAGCGTGTTTTTACATGAGTAGAATGTGCCCTTTTATTTAAAATGCACCTCTGGGTTACTATTTGTGGGGCATAGGAATTCGTTCATCCACCCCCCCAAAAAATAGTCTGCCCCCCCACAAGGTCTGAGGGACAGTGGACCAGCCCTCTGCTGAAAAAGTTTGCTGACCCCTGCCTTAGTGCATCAAAAAAGGAGTGTGTTGTTATTAATTATGTGCTTCTAATCAAAGTGAAAATATTCCCTTCTGCAGCAAATTTCCTGTTTGTAATAAAGGCATATTTCAGCGAAGTAGTTTGATGATAAAACATACATATTCTGCCGTTTTGTATAGGCCAAAGCAAGATTTTTTCTGTTGATAGGCTAGCTTGCAGTGTTTACTAGAACTGCGTGCAAAAACGTTTTTGCACAGGACCAGGCAGAATGCTCATGAAAAGCTGAGACAACTCTAAAAATTAATGTTGACTTTATTGTACAACTCCGCACAAAATAAAAAAAACACTTTGGGGGGGGGGAGAAAACTCTAAAAGCTTTCTCCTCCCTGTGGCCATGATTTATAAGACCTCAAAGTCAATGCAAATTCTCAATTGGGCAAATGTCAACCGAGCAACTTCTCCTTTTCCTTCTACAGAATATTATCTCCTACCTTTTTCGTTTTGTGTTTAAGAAGTTGTTGGCCTCTGAGATCAGACATCTTGATCTGAATTCGTTGCTTTCTAACTTTCTGATTCAACAACGTCCTGTAGCGTTTACTCAATAATGTTTTCAGCTTATGCATGTTCTCATAGGTTTCAAGATAACGCTGAAATGAAAGAGATTTTCAGCATTATATTTTTAGATTCTCATGGAAAAAGCCAAAGAGATGTTTAATTTGCAGGAATATCATGATAGGGAATTTGCAAGAGTAGATCCGCTTGGCAGTTTTCTGCACTGCCGAACTAGGTGCTTTTAAATCCTTTATACAGAATTCCCAGGGTGGTACAGCATCTAACCACAGCACTTTTCATGCAATCAATTTAAACTGCAACAAACCAGTTCCGTGCGTTATCCAGATCATTTCCCTGTAGAAAGTGCTTCAGCTTGGAAAGTATCACATTTTGCAAGCACTCAAACTATAACCTGCTACAGCTAAGAAAATATTATTCCCCCCTCCAAATAGGGTGCTCCTCTAGTGCAATTCTTCACTGCCACCTACTGTCATGCCTTTCTATTGCACTTTAATCAGGATGAGTAAATACGTTTTACATCAATGTGACACTTTCACTCTAGTATATGGCAATAAATCCTCTTTATACTTCCCTTAATCCATGCATTGCCAAATACGTATTTTTTCTTGTACCATGCAACCTGTTGTTGTTGTTTAGTCGTATCCGACTCTTCATGACCTCATTGACAATAGCACACCAGGCACTCCTGTCTTCCACTGCCTCCCGCAGTTTGGTCAGACTCATGTTGGTAGCTTCGAGAACACTGTCCAACCGACTCGTCCTCTGCCGTCCCCTTCTCCTTGTGCCCTCAATCTTTCCCAACATCAGGGTCTTTTCCAGGGAGTCTTCTCTTCTCATGAGGTGGCCAAAGTATTGGAGCCTCAGCTTCACAATCTGTCCTTCCAGTGAGCACTCAGGGCTGATTTCCTTCATAATGGATAGGTTTGATCTTCTTGCAGTCCATGGGACTCTCAAGAGTCTCCTCCAGCACCATAATTCAAAAGCATCAATTCTTTGGCGATCAGCCTTCTTTATGGTCCAGCTCTCACTTCCATACATCACTACTGGGAAAACCATAGTTTTAACTATACGGACCTTTGTAGGCAAGGTGATGTCTCTGCTTTTTAAGATGCTGTCTAGGTTTGTCATTGCTTTTCTCCCAAGAAGCAGGCGTCTTTTAATTTTGTGGCTGCTGTCACCATCTGCAGTCATCAAGGAGCCCAAGAAAGTAAAATCTCTCACTGCCTCCATTTCTTCCCCTTCTATTTGCCAGGAGGTGATGGCGCCAGTGGCCATGATCTTGGTTTTTTTTGATGTTGAGCTTCAGACCATATTTTGCACTCTCCTCTTTCACCCTCATTAAAAGGTTCTTTAATTCCTCCTCACTTTCTGCCATCAAGGTTGTGTCATCTGCATATCTGAGGTTGTTGATAGTATATGGCAATAAATCCTAGTATATGGCAATAAATCCTCTTTATACTTCCCTTAATCCATGCATTCCCAAATACGTATTTTTTCTTGTACCATGCAACCTTACACCCACCAAAGTATAGTTTCATGTTGAAGAGGATATGCTGTGAAACATCGCAGCATATGTACTAGAAGCTGTGTGGCTTCTTTAAAAAACCCTTTCAATAGTCGCACCATTTCTCTTGTGATAAACATTATTATAACACTTGCTGCTCCATATAAGTCTAGATGACAGTATGTATGTTGCAAAAGAAACACAGACTAAGATTTATTACTGGCATATATTTCTCCTTAAAACTGACATTCCTTCAGTACTGCACAATGTCAGAGTCATTGTTTTTAAAGGTGTTTTGTAAATGTTTCTTCTTTTTTCTTTTGATGCATCGTCACTTCTACTGTAACAACTTTTTACTTCTTTTAGTGGAAATAATAAATGCTAGGTACTTATGGTGAGCCTCCAACAGATGGTGCTATTGAGTGCTTAAATGAAAAAGCCCAAATTTCATTCAGTGTGTAGCTTTATTCCTTTGCCTATTTGTGAGATATAATCATACTTTTTCTGAATGATTCTGGAAGATACCACAGTTCCTATAACAACAGGTTCTGTAGTTGACTAGGTGATGTTGGGCCAGTCATGGTCTCTCAGCTTTACGGTTGTGCTTGAGAAAAAAATGGGGAAAGGGAGAACCATTTACTCCACCCCGAGTTCCTTGGTGGAAAGATGGGTTATGAATTGAACGAATGAATGAATGAACAAACAACCATGAAATCATTTAGCAATACAATACAAGAAGGTATTTCTGCAGAGTATTCCAGATCTCTTCTCTGAATCACCTTCCTTAGGTCCATATAACCCTTATCGAGGGATAAGCAAAATAGTTCCACCCAACTATTCAGAAAACAAACCCGTCTCACCTTCTAGCAGTTTTTGGACCACTGAGCATCAAGATGCAAAAATTTGGTAAGCATAAATCTCTCAATTAAATTATCTTTAATGCACATTGAGCAACTGAGAAGTTACAACTATGGAAGTTACAACAGTTTTACTCCAATTGACAGGCAGGCATTGATTTTAATGATTTGAAAACAATTT
Source organism: Zootoca vivipara (assembly GCF_963506605.1). Taxonomy (NCBI): domain Eukaryota; kingdom Metazoa; phylum Chordata; class Lepidosauria; order Squamata; family Lacertidae; genus Zootoca; species Zootoca vivipara. Next base: position 70,197,016 of record NC_083278.1, read on the forward strand.
GGTGAGCTCTTGGGAAAACTGCCATTTTTACTTTTACATGCCCCTCTTTTATCATTTTTCCAGGAGTGTGGGAGCTGCCAATTTTTGACCATGTAAAACGACCCAACATGAACAGGGTCTGATCCCATGTCTCTGTCTCATGGAATGAGCACTGAGAGAGCTGCTTCTTTCAGGAGGGGTGGGAGGGAGTATGCAATTTACTCTGTCTGCTTGCTTGGGTCATTTAAACACTCACTCAGCAGTGCTTAACAGGAACTGCTTGTGGCTCACGGACTTGGAGAATGTCCAGAAGGACACTCTTGATCACAACTATATAGGATTCTACACTTCTTCAGGGCTTTTGGTTGTTTTGCTGTTTGAACAATAATGCCAGTTTAGCTAGGGCCACTCATCACATAATTTCTAGCCACCGGCTTGGGAGTGGATCTTGGGAGTTTTAGTTCAACAAGGTATGGAAGACACCAGGTTACCCTCCCCACCCATCCAATTTAAAGACTCAGTCAACAAATAAAAATTATTATTATTATTTTAGTTTCTTGCAAAAGAAAATTGGAAGGGCAACAATGGCATAGTATAAACTGAATCCATACAAGCTCCTTGTATTCTCAGCATGATTGAAGTATTCTACCCACATCTTAAGAATCATAGAATCATAGAGTTGGAAGAGACCACAAGGGCCATCCAGTCCAACCCCCTGCCAAGCAGGAAACACCATCAAAGCATTCCTGACATATGCCTGTCAAGCCTCTGCTTAAAGACCTCCAAAGAAGGAGACTCCACCACACTCCTTGGTAGCAAATTCCACTGCCGAACAGCTCTGACTGTCAGGAAGTTCTTCCTAATGTTTAGGTGGAATCTTCTTTCTTGTAGTTTGAATCCATTGCTCCGTGTCCGCTTCTCTGGAGCAGCAGAAAATAACCTTTCTCCCTCCTCTATATGACATCCTTTTATATATTTCAGGCATGTCCAACAGGTAGATCGTGATCTACTGGTAGATCACCGGATGTTTGTGGTAGATCACTGGGTTTCCCCAAAGAAGCTCAAGAACTTTGGCTCCCCTAAAAAAAGCTCAAAAACTTAGACCTGAACCCCCAAAACAGGGCTTTCCTTCCTAAAAAAAAGCTCAACAACTTTGACCTGAACCCCTAAAAAACGGGGGTAGATCACTGCCAGTTTTTAACTCTGTGAGTAGATCACAGTCTCTTCGGAGTTGGCCACCCCTGATATATTTGAACATGGCTATCATATCACCCCTTAACCTTCTCTTCTCTAGGCTAAACATACCCAGCTCCCTAAGCCGTTCCTCATAAGGCATCATTTCCAGGCCTTTGACCATTTTGGTTGCCCTCTTCTGGACACGTTCCAGCTTGCCAGTATCCTTCTTGAACTGTGGTGCCCAGAACTGGACACAGTACTCCAGGTGAGGTCTGACCAGAGCAGAATACAGTGGTACTATTGCTTCCCTTGATCTAGATGCTATACTCCTATTGATGCAGCCCAGAATTGCATTGGCTTTGTTAGCTGCTGCATCACACTGTTGACTCATGTCAAGTTTGTGGTCTACCAAGACTCCTAGATCCTTTTCACATGTACTGCTCTCAAGCCAGGTGTCTCCCATCCTGTATTTGTGCCTTTCATTTTTTATTTTTTTTGCCCAAGTGTAGTACTTTCCATTTCTCCTTGTTAACATTCATCTTGTTTGCTTTGGCCCAGTTGTCTAATCTGTTAAGGTCATTTTGAAGTGTGATCCACCCCTCCCAATTTGGTGTCATCTGCAAACTTGCTCAGGATGCCCTCAAGCCCATCATCCAAGTCATTGATAAAGATGTTGAACAAGACTGGGCCCAAGACAGAACCCTGTGGCACCCCACTAGTCACTACTCTCCAGGATGAGGAGGAGCCATTGATGAGCACCCTTTGGGTTCGGACAGTCAGCCAGTTACAAATCCACTGAATGGTAGCATTGTCTAGCCCGCATTTTACCAGCTTCTTTACAAGAATATCATGGGGCACCTTGTCAAAGGCCTTGCTGAAATCAAGATAGGCTACATCCACAGTGTTCCCTTCATCTACCAGGCTTGTAATTCTGTCAAAAAATGAGATCAGATTAGTCTGACATGAGAAGAAGAACCTGCATACTGAATGGGATGACTGCATATTAGTCAAATGCTCCTGTTTTACATAACAACACAGAATGGTAGAAAAGTCTCTGTCTTTCCCCATCAGCCATGATGTAGGGGCCCATGCCTACCTAGCAAACAGAGCTTAGAAACTGGCTCTATGCCACATTCAAGATACAGAAAATGGGCTACCTGTAGTAACAGCTTCTCTGGACACATTTTAAGCTGCACCTTCACAAGTAGAGAAAACATCAAACACATCATTTATCATGGTGGACTGTTACCTTTTCTTGCAGAGACTGCTGGATGAGCTCATCTTTATCTTCATTACTTAAAACATGTTTGTTGTTTCTTGGCCTCCTTTTATCGTCTGTTTCTATCGTTTGCAGGTTCGGACCATTCTAGGCAAAAACAATGTACACAAAAATTGAAATGAAGCCATTGCATTTAAATTTGCCTCTCGCCCTAACACCATATTCACTTTCTCTTGCATGGCATTAGAGGATATAAGCATGTTATGTACATCTGAAAGGTAACTCAAATTTCCTCCCACCCCATAAGACATCGCAAGCGTATTTTCAAGTGCAATGCAGATATTTAAAAATAAAAGCATGGTTTGAGGTCTCTTTTATATGTAAGGGAGGCTGTGTGGGTCTCCAGGATGCTCGTGGGGTCAATCTTAAACACTGGAAATTCAGCATCGCAGTCCAGTGAGGGGAAAGTATGCTCTAATAGCCCTCCTTTGTGCCAGGACTGTAACTAGAGGCCTAAGTGAGTTTACTTATTGGTTTTTACAAGCCTTTTGTATTTGCTTGTTGCAGTTAAGCCAGAGGCAGTAGGCTTCTGAATACCAGTTGCTGGAAACCACAGGGAGAGAGAGGGCCACTGTGCTCAGATCCTGCCTGCAGGGTTCCCATAGGCATCTGGTTGGCCACTTGAGAACAGGATGCTGGACTAGTACATAACATTTTGAAACCATGCAAGCAGTAGATAGCGCTGGATTATGCAGGCCTGAAATTGTACTATTGACCTGGGGGTGCACTTTCTGTTTGGAAAACACTGTGGTGGTGTTTTTTACAATTCCATAAAGTCGATGTACACCAAAACTCTAAAAATGGACCAGCAGAGATGCCACAGGCCACTGCTTATGTGCTGCCATATGCTGAGGTGACATACATGCACAAGAAAGGCTCCAAGATATTTTTTGCAAAGCTGCATTCAGTGACAAGGGTCTTACTGGAGTTTCCTATTACTCCATCTCCACACCAGGAGAAGCAGCAACGATTGAATTTCTGCCGACCATCATGCAGATGTTGAAGGCAAAGGAAAAAGCGGCAAACCTGTTCGTTCCACACTGGTCTGTGTTTTCAAATGGTCTGAAACAGAATACTGTGAAAAGACGCAGGATCGGAAATTCAGCTCCAAGAAAACCCAACCACTAATTAAGTAATTAGAGGCCATTTAAAAAGGATATAAAATTCATTTGTTAGTAAAGCACAAATTAACTGTTACAAGCTAAATTCAGTAAATAAGTGTGAGAAATGCCACTGGCTTCGAGGATAAATAAACCTGGCATTTTAAATGATTAAAAAAAATTATTTATCAGTTTTTTTACCATTTTTGAAGTCACTGTAAGCAGATATAAAATTGAACCCAAGCTTTAGAGTCTCATATATACAACATTATATAGGGTCATCAAACACACAAGGAAGCTTTTTTTAGCTGCAGTAACAGTATAGACGCCACTAGAGGACAATGTTTTGCTACCTCTCCTGTAGGTTCTTTCCCCAGCATGCCCAGCAGGGTCTGCTGGCTGAGTTTTGAGGTCCCAAAAAGAGGCTTTTACCTTGCGCAGGTGTGACATTTGTATACCCTATGTTGCTAAGAACACTCCCCATTGTGGAATGTGGTGTTGTGTCCAAATTTGATACGAAATATATATAGAATTGTTAATACAATTTTATGAAATGGTAAAACGGCATACAAAAAAAATAAAAACGGTTTGTGCGTAACCTTTTTTAATATTTCAATGGAATATGCCTCATTTTAGTCATTTATGGGCAAAAGTTCATCCATTTGTGCTACAGGAAATAATTTTTGAGAGAAAAAATGAAAAGGTCATTACCCTATTGGTCACCTGCAATACAGAATGGGTGAAGCTATATCTTTAATAGCCCATGTCATGTTTGAAGTGCATATCTGAGGTACACAGAAGTTGACAAAACTTGTCTTCAAATTCAGTGTTCAGAGGGATTTATTTATTTTTAGTTGTGTGTCAAATCTGAATCTGGTGGTGTGTGTTACCCTGGCAAAACTGAGCCTTCTTTAAGAGAAAAGGAGCAGAAACAAACCATATTTAAAATACATGATCAACTCTACATTTTTAAAAAATGGAATCAGAGCATCATTTACACCTACTGGCTCCCAGATAAAATAAATGAAAGAGTAACATATGACTTAAGAATTTGGGGTAACACATTTAAATAAGAAAATCAATTCCTTTTTCTTTTTTAAGAAAGCACGTGTACGGCAAAATTTTCTTGTCAGTATCAGAAACTTGAGCATATTCATTCTCTCAAAAAATGCATTGCAATTAAGTCAGAAAACAATATGAGTGAACACAATAATAAGAAATGAAGCTCAAAGGATATAAGTAAAAACAAAATGACTTGTAAAGAGAAATTATTTGTATATAAGACACCTTTCCAAACTTAAAAAGTTCTTAAATGATTTCTCCTTTCTGTTTATAGAAGGAACCTTTGTCTCTGGATGAGAACCAACATACTGCTTAATAAGCACATTGCTCAGATTGGCAAGAACTCTCCTCACATTGTGTGTCATTCTTTGCTACCAAGGACACACTGCAAACATGCATAATCCTGGCCATTCCAAGAAAGGTCTACTTGTGTAAAGCCTCAGAGTTTACAAAAGGGGCCAGAGGGATGGAGCAGTCCTGCAGAGGCAACAAAATCGAAAGGGTGGTGGAGGAAATTTTTAAGTAGCCAGGAAGTTCAACCTGCCCACAATGGTAGAAAAACTGAGTTGCAGTTATGAAAGGTCTGCAGTTCAGTACACTGGACTGAGAGGAGAAAAATGAAGGGAACACATCAATAAGCCAAACTCAGGGATGTTCTGCAGCCAAGGAGCCTGACTAAAAAGAGAAGTTGTAGCTGCGGCAGCTCGAAAAGTATTTTTCATCGTCCCAGCTAAAGTAGAATCATATGCCTCATCATCTCACCCCATCACACTATTCACAGCATCTCTGTATCATATCTTTAGGCCAATACAGAGTTCAATGGTTCCGGTTTATTAAATGGCGTCAGGCCAATAGCACTGTAGAGCAGGCATCCCCAAACTGCAGCCCTCCAGATGTTTTGGCCTACAACTCCCATGATCCCTAGCTAACAAGACCAGTGGTCAGGGATGATGGGAATTGTAGTCCAAAAATCTGAAGGGCTGAAGTTTGGGGATGCCTGCTGTAGAGCATGAGACTTTTAATCTCAGGGTCGTGGGTTCCAGCCCCGTGTTGGGCAAAAGATTCCTGCATTGCAGGGGATTGGACTAGATGACCCTTGTGGTCCCTTCCAACTCTACAATTCTAAGGCTTCTACAGATGGGCAGCATTAAGTGGTGACAGACTCTGACACAAAAGTCAAGGTACCAGCTGTGGCCTTTCTGCCATGTCACAAATCTACTGCTTAATTCCAAAAGCTGCTTTCTTGTGTAGAGGAAAAGGTAAATGTTTAAACGGTACGTGTGTTTCTTCCACAGCAGGGCAAATGAAAGCGAGGGATTTGATTTAGGAAAACAGTGCAGTGGAAAGGGCTCTACTCCACAGTGCCCAGGTGCTTTTAACTGCTTTTAACATAGGAGATCTGGTTATGGATCTAGTTATGTGGTTGGGCCCCAAGAGACAGCATAGACAGATAGAGGAAAGACAGATTCGTTCTAGGGATTGTACGTGCAACTCTTTAACTTTTCAAGGCAAAACCGGGACACTGTGCCTTAAAGAAGAAAAATATCATCCCTTACCACTGTTACCAGCACATTTCACAACTATTTGAATATCTCTGTTCCAGTGAATGGGGTGCATTTCTGAGCAGGCTCCTAGGATGACATCACCCTACTGGGATCAGAGATGTGTGCCATATGATGATATCCTTATTCCAGCATTCTTCCACTTTTCAGATAAAGCACCCACTTGAACCTAAAGCTGTAACAAGGGGCTTATTTGTAATTTATGTGTCTTATTTCCCCCCTGCCCCCGCCCCAAGCTCAGACACGGTGAGCCTCCAGTCTGTTGGCCAAATTAAGCTCCAAAGACCATTTCAAAGGGGTTGCCTCTAACCGACCATTAGCTCTCAGCTAAAGGGAGCCAGGCACACCAGGAGTCAGTCTTCAAAGGAGGTTGCTCTATAGTAATTTCCTTTGAACTTCTGAAAGGTGTCAATCATCTGATGACATTATGATGCCAGATGATTGACAGGCAGGTGGTCCTGCTACACTGCCCACCTGCCAAAGTTGTCTTTAGTGGGTGGGGAAGACCTGCCTGTCTACTGGGCCACTCCAGCTATCAATGATTGTGTAAGGATGCACTTTAAAAACCTGGGGGTACTGGATTTACAAGTCACTGCTGCTTCTGCAATACTCAAGAGGGGTGCCTCAACTACATTTAACTTCAGTGTTAATAAATAGGGCCTGTTTGCATCCTTCCTCCACACTTTGCAATGAATGGCTATATTTATCGCCTCGTTACTATGGCAATATTATGAATGACGAATGCCACTTTCATCCTCTTTGCACTTGTAACAGATCCTTTTTGCCTCTTGCTTTGAAGGTGTTCTGGCTCTAAAAGTGTTATTTAAGAGTAGAAAATGACTTTTTTTTTTAAAAAAAAAAGTTTTTTACATACAGATCTGTGCCTTTGACAACACCCCAGAAACTGAAATAGCATCATGTACCTTCATGGTAATAAAGGTAACGCATTAATACAGGGTCATTGGGAGAGTTATCAGCGCCGCTATAAAGTAATTTTTCCCCCTGCTCCAAAATCCATGTTAGGGCAATACCTTTATCAGACCAACCAAAATATCACAAAAGAGGGTGCATGCTTTTGTGGTCTCCAGAACTCTTCATTAGACTAGATCAAGGTAGCTAACCTTTTTTTGGCCTGATGACCATGTTTGCTATGACCGAAGCTCCCCAAATTATGCATAAATTTGTATCTATTTACAGCAAGCCACCAATCAGAGGAATCATTTCAGTAGTGCTTTTGTTTTTCCTTGTTTACCTTGTAACTTTTGTACATAGTGAATTTGGGCTGAAAAGCAATTAAAATTTGCAATGGAGAAGAGGAACATCAGTTGAGCATGTGACAAACACATACTAGTTATATCATGGGACTTTCCTAAAAAGAGGAGAGGAAGGACACAAACTTATTCCAGAGTTCACATAAAATGATTCCAATGATTACACTGAAAGCATTCAAGGCCAATGGCACCTTTTCAAAGATTACCTGATTCCTAGAATTAACTGGGAGGTACCTATCCAGAAGTGGAGGAAGTGTACTCTTCTTGTAAAGGTGCAAGTACGGTAGGTAGCCATATCGCATTACTGTGAGGGAAGTACTGTACTGTGAAAGAAAAGAAGGTAAACAAATTTAAACATTGCAAAGAACACAATATTGCCACATCTAATTAGGTCGGACTAGCCGAACACTTAAATCAACATTAGGCATTTGTATAAAGGCTTTTGTTCCAAACCAACATATTGTTCACCTGAGCAACAGGTTAGTTACCTGAACAACCCAGTCCTCAAAGTGTTTGTGCACCAGATTAAACAAACAGGGTGCTGCCTCCACCATCGCTGCCGGTAAAACTGCCCAAGGACTGCAATTCTGGATTCTGCTGTTTAATAATTACGCAGCAGTTCATTGATTCGTCACCCCCCTTTGTACAGTTACGGTTTTCTTAAAGTAAATATTGAATGCTCCTTAGAGTTATGCTTCACATAGAAGAATTTTGACAAATGGCAGTTCTAGTTCAAATACATTTAGACAACGAATTACCCTCCAACTTATTGAGGTAAGCCCATTCTGTCTGTAGCTGCGTACATTCTATACATTTAAAGCACCCCCAAAAAAATATTCCTGGGAACTGTAGTTTGTTAAGAACACTGGGAATTGTAGCTCCATGAAGGGTTAACTACCATTTTCAGGATCCTTGGGGAGGTGCTTTAAATGTATAGCATGGACAGTCTGTGCCACAACCATTGTGCTGGGTTTTAACGTAGACTTCAAATTGCTGCTCATCTATGAAGTAGCTCGTGAAATGATGTTCCATATGTTGCTACTGGAGGCATGAACATTAGGAGACGATATGAGCCTCAGCCCCTTCATGTGCCTATCTAGCAAAACATGAATTGTTGGTTTGACTGCAATACTGTAATGTCCCACAGCTGTGTTTCAGAATTGGCTAGAGATACCTTGTTGACATCCATCTGGCTAGAGAGTCAATGGAATGTGCCTCCAGGGGTGAAGTCAAACTGCTGTGTTAGCAGCACCAAAGGGACCTCCCCACGGTGCAAGCCTGGGCAGTGTGTATGGAGGTCCTGGGCTGCCCAGACAACAAGACACCCTCTCAGCATCACAGATGTGGTCCAAAGGAAACGGTTGGCACCAGCGTGGCTGAAGGAGTTGCTGGGAGGAGGCTTGGAATATGCCATCCAACAGGGTATATATGACCATTTGGTTTCTTCTTTTAAATCAGAGTGTGGAACCTCATACCTACTTTCAGCCCAGGAAACCCCCCTCATTGGCCTTGCTTCACACTCTCCTTGACTGTATTTGGCTGGCTGGAATGTATGCTTGTGACTGTTGCTTACATGGATGGAAGACAGAGAGGCATGGGAAGGAGCTGGCCTGCAGCACAAAGCCAACATGTATGTTCATTTACAGTACACCCACTGTTTTAAATGGTACCTGCAAAGCTGAGCGCACCTACACATGCAGAAAACTTCCCTTCTTCACCCACACACACACACACGGCCTACCCACATAAAAATGTGTAGCAACATTAACAACTTGCTGCCATTATGCAAGTTCAGTCAGTTCCACTGTGAGATGAAGTCTTGTACATGTCTACTCAAAAGTAGCTTGGGACACGGGTGGCACTGTGGTTTAAACCACTGCGCCACTTGGACTTGCCGATCAGAAGGCTGGCGGTTCGAGGCCCCGTGACGGAGTGAGCTCCCGTTGCTCGGTCCCAGCTCCTGCCAACCTAGCATTTCGAAAGCACACAGCTCAAGTAGATAAATAGGTACTGCTCCGGCGGGAAGGTAAACGGCGTTTCCGTGCACTGCTCTGGCTTCGCCAGAAGCGGCTTAGTCATGCTGGCCACATGACCCGGAAAAACTGTCTGCGGAAGCGGACAAACACCGGCTCCCTCGGCCTGTAAAGCGAGATGAGTACTGCAACACCAGAGTAGTTTGCGACTGTCAGGGGTACCTTTACCTTTACTCAAAAGTAAGCCCACTGGGGAATTACTCCCAGGTAAGTATGTACAGGATTATTACAACCCAGGGCTGCAATCTAGTACCTATTCATCAGGCAGTGAGCCCCATTAAACTGACCCGGACTTGCATGTATCAAATTTTGCTAAACACTTTTTGGTAAACATTCTTAAGTTTTAAAAAAACATTCTTGAATTTTAGAAAAATATTCCCTTTCCTGTCTCAGAGGTCAGTGAAAGATAAAGGCTACCACAGAAAAAACAAAGACCATGTAAGTCAGGCATTCACTGTGTGTAACATTGCAGGTTGAGAGAGTGGCAATCAGATCCTCAGGCATCAATCCTTAGTTTGAGAACAGGGATATTTTAATCACCTAAGGGTGTCCCAATTTTCTTCTATGAAATATTGGAAGGTTTGTAGTATGGAACTTCAGAATAATTGCAACAGGGAATACTATTTTCCCCGACATCCCAAGAGAGTAGGTTAGGCGTACAAGATGCTGCCTTCTCTACCTTGCCTCGGCTCCCTACCGTTTCAGACACAAGTCTCTCCAGGGCTACTAGGATTGTGAGAACTGAACATGGAATCTTTTACAGGCAAAGCACATGCTCTAGCCTGGAGCTACAGCCCTTCCCCTCCCACAGCAAGGAGAAGGATAATCATTCCCTCTGTGAGAAAAAAGATTTCACATCAGCTCAGTGAACTTGAGTGCCTTATAATCCAGGCTGGCTGTTCCGGCAGCCTTGTGTTGAAGGAGACATGGGGTGGGCAGGAGCTAGATCATCTGGACCTAATGGTAACTCTCTGGGTGATGTGCAGCAGATCAGCAAGAATGTCTGGCTCCCGATTGTTTAACAAGAACAGCAACAAAGCGACTCCCCTCCCACTCTAAATTATACCGCTGCAATGAATAATCCTTTGGGGGTAACAAAGAGGAGGTTTCTGTGCGGAAGAACTGTGCTCTCATTTCAGCTCTGCTTCAAATTCCTGGGCTCAACCTTCTTTAACCTAAAAAGTGCGTATTTTTGGCACCAGGCTCTCATTGGTGAATCTTGGAGTTGTAGTAAACCCACCAAGTAGATCCCCCAAGCCTGAGCTCTGCCTAACCCCTGAAATAAATGACTGTGGTCTGTAGTTCCGAGACCTTCAATTGGCCAGATCCCTTCAGCCCCCTAATATAATTTTTGATTGGGCTGCACACCCACACCCACACCCAGATTGATGGACAGTGCGATTCAAGTAGGGGGGGGTGTACCCTGTCATGTGATCGATTATGCAAGGCGGGGCTTACCAGTTACCTGCCTCAATATTTTATTCAAGTTAGTACCCCTGACCAGATTACTGGTTAAAAAAAAAATCGGGTCACGCTAGGCAGAAGCAGAACAGCGGCTTGCAAGACGCGTTAAGCCAGGCAACCACCCAGTGAAATTCAAAGCGCAATCGCACATTTATTCAAAATTCCAGTTTTTAAACTATTGAGTTTAACTAATTCAACGAAACTGGTTAACTGGACCCAGGGGGACCAGCTTTCCAAAGGCAGCGCCCTCTGCCTTTTAGCGCACGCGCGCCCCCCATAATCCCACTGCTCCTCCCAGGGTTTGTACCGCTCCACACCTCGGGCAGGAAGGGGGCAAGGGGCTTCTTTTCTCGGGAGGGGGGGAGCCCTCCAGTTGCCCAAGTCCCAAGACCAGAGAGACTCTCGCAGGAGACCCTCCCGCCCCGCGCCAACTTACCGCGCGAGGCGACAGGCGCGGGACGCGGCTTCCCGGCTCTCCCCGGAGCCTCGCGAGGCAGAGGCGCGCCAGTCTTCGCAGCTGCGTCCGCTTTCTGCACCGCCCTCGGCGGCGAGAAGCGCGCCCTCAGCGCCTCACAGGAGAACGCCGACCCTGCCTCTTTCCCGCGCTCACTTCTCCCAAAGGAGTGCTTCACCGGGAAACGGGGCTCCAAGCCCCGGTAAAGAAAAGGCATGAGGAAACCTAGACAGATCTTCCTCCATGAATATTTATGCGGCCACTGGAATGCGTTAAACTCGGGGCGGCTAATGTGAGGATGTGGCCCCGAGGTTGCTGGACTACAAGTCCCATCATCCCTGACCACGGACCGTACTGGCTGGGACTGATGGGAGTTATAGTTCAACAAATGGGGAGCCGCAGGTTCTCCGAGACAGAAAGATGAGGAAGTACGAGGTCATACATTTTCATTTGTGAACAAAGGCTCTTCTCCTTTCGCAGTTAGGGTTGCCAGACTCAATAGTGGACGTGACTTTTGTGTCTTTAATTGCCCTCCTCTCTTTTGAGTTTGGAAACCTTAAAGAGAAACCAGCAGACCCTTTGTTTAATTTCCAAGCAAAGGGTCTGCTGGTTTCTCTTTAAGGTTTCCATACTCAAAAGAGAGCAGGGCAATTAAAGGCACAGAAGTCCTGTCCACTATTGAGTCTGGCAACCCTAGGTACAGTGGAAGTGGCCAGGATAACATACCGTATATATCGTAGGCATTTACTGGCGTTTAAGCCAGCTGCAACCAGGTGCTTTGAAAAGTAAAGTGATGATGGGTGAGCTTTTTACGAAGTTCAGAGTGGAAACACAGCTAGTTCTGCACTGTGTACAAAGAACAAATCTGGCAACAAGTACAGGAAAGCATGTTTGCAAGAAAGGCATCTTGCCCTTGTTATGAACGTGCTTCCATGGCACTCCAAAGGGAACAAACCACAGCATCCCATTGTGTCTGATGGAATGCAACAACGTATCCAGGGCAGCTGTCTACCAGCTCCATCTGGTACGCAGGCTGAGACCCTACCTGCCCGCGGACTGTCTCGCCAGAGTGGTGCATGCTCTAGTTATCTCCCACTTGGACTATGCAATGCGCTCTACGTGGGGCTACCTTTGAAGGTCGCCTGGAAACTACAACTAATCCAGAATGCGGCAGCTAGACTGGTGACTGGGAGTGGCCACTGAGACCATATAACACCGGTCCTGAAAGACCTACATTGGCTCCCAGTACATTTCCAAGCACAATTCAAAGTGTTGGTGCTTACCTTTAAAGCCCTAAACATCCTTGGCCCAAAATACTTGAAGGAGCGTCTCCACCATCGTTCTGCCCGGACACTGAGGTTCAGCGCCGAGGGCCTTCTGGCGGTTCCCTCACTGCGGGAAGCAAAGCTACAGGGAACCAGGCAGAGGGCCTTCTCGGAAGTGGCGCCCACCCTGGGGAATGCCCTCCCATCAGAGGTCAAAGAGATAAACAACTACCTGACATTAAGAAAACATCTGAAGGCAGCCCCGTTTAGGGAAGTTTTTAATTTGTGACATTTTATTGTATTTTAATCTATGCTGGAAGCCACCCAGAGTGGCTGGGGAGACCCAGCCAGATGGGCGGGGTACTAATAATAATAAATTATTATTATTATTATTATTATTATTATTATTATTATTATTATTATTATTCCAACTGAAGTAAATAAAAAGTGAAAGCTAGCTACCTACTTAATATTATTTTAGAACTTTTTGATCCTGGTTCTGAAAGTTAACTGCACAATATTTTCATGAGATTTGAATAACTTTTTGTTGGCAAATAAAAGCCTTGTCCCCTAAACACATTAGGTGGATGTATTTCAATTCATTTCCGCATAATATCAAATGGCTTTATTTGGAATTAATCTCATTTACGTTAATGGAGCTTGCTTGCAAGTAAAGCTACTTAAGATTACCTGTATGCTGCCAGACTCTGAATCCTAACAGTCCCAGCCAGCATGGTCAATGGTCAGGGATGATGGGAGTTGTAGTCCAGCGGCATTTGAAAAACTATAGGTTCTCCAATCCTAATTTAAACACTAGTCTGGGAGCATAGATGACTAATAATTTCATTCAGGCAAGCAAGTGGGCTGGCAAAGAAGGGATTTAGCTCTCTAGTCTCTCACTGCACAACCAAGCAGGTTGCTAAAGCAGAGGAACCCTCTTCTCTGTGCCCAGCACATAAATGACTTCTCCATCCCTTTTCTGTCAGCCCCCAGGAGGCTAATAAACAACAACAACAACAACTCCCCCACACACACAGGGAGATAGAGAGAGGGGGGGCTTAACAAAGTTAACTCCAAAAATATTTCAACTGTGCTCCTGTCATATAGATAGGGGAAATGATTTTGGTGGCTACAAGGATTGATCCCTCTGATTTTGTTTATCTTCATACTTCATTCTGTATTAATTATCCTAGAAGTGACTTGTATTTACATAAGATATAATTTTAACACACAAAGCCTGAAAATACAATTTTTAATGGCTCAAATATATAAAAACCACAAACTGATATATAAAGAATTTTAACAGTACATACATGGATAAACAATACTTAATATTACTACAAACACTCATCACTTGTTGACAGTCTCCTCCCTGGGCTGCTTAACATACAACAGAATTTGTGAACTATTGAAAGACATGGTATGAGGTTATATAAAAAAGCAAATCACCACTGGATGTTAGTCACCCAGAGAAAAGCCAGCCCAGATGTGCAAATGTACGCAGCAGGGGCGTTGATGGGTACTTGAAAGGACTCAGGACATAGGCCCATGACACAAATACTGTACATGCTAATTTGCACATGTCTATTCACGTAGACAGATGCCTCTGGCAAAAGTTGACAGGCAGCTGCTGTCTGAAAAGCCACTTTTAAAAAAGAAGATAATAAGTATTAAAAGAAAGGAAGGGGCAGGAGATTCAGGACTCATCTGTGCTTCCATTTGGGCCATGAGGTCTGAGAGGTCTTTCTTTTGTCCTGCCACTTTCCCTGGAAAACCCTCTCTTTACTACTGAATTGAAGCAAGCATCAATTGGGGTTTCTGCGAATTGGCATTTCTTCCAATTCAGCAGTGGGAAAGTGGGGCAGGACAAAACAAAAAACAAAAAACCAACCCTTTGGGACCTAGAAGTCACAAACCAAATGAAAGAAATAACGAAAGAAGCCCCAGTCAGCATGGCCAATGGCCAGGGATGATGGGAGTTGGAGTCCAATGACATCTAGAAGGCCACAGCTCATCTACTATACAATAATGAAATGAGGTAGAAGAAAAAAACAGTATTAGGGTTTCTCAGAATCAAAGCTCTGGTGTCTCTTCCCTCTCTTTAAGATTTCAAGGCTCATTATAGGGCAGATGTGGAGAAACTTTGGCCCTCCATATAGACCATGCTTGCTGGAAGTTGTAGTTCAGCAACATCTGGAGGGCCAAATGCTCCCTATATATGGGGCTGGGAAATGTCAACAGTTCTGTTTACTCTGGCTGGCTGTTGATAATCCCATACTGAAGCAGTTACCTTTGATGAGACTTGGAGCATAACTCTAGGGTTGCCATATTTCAAAAAGTGAAAATCTGACAGCTTTGCCCAAAGTTGCTGAGCTTTTTTTCCTCAAAAAGAAGTTTTGGAGCTAGTTTTAAGGAAATTCACAAAAATCTAGACTTCTGACATCGGCTGCCACATGTCCGAATTTTCCCGGACATTTCAGCGATTTCCACCCAGACACTGCTTCTAACTGCAGTATTCCGACTATGTCTGGGAAGTTCTGGACGTATGGTAACCCTACTTAACTTTCCAAAAGCTGTGATCATGTTGTGTTTAACAGGCTCACAATTATGCTCATATTTACTGCTTGGAGTCTAAAAACCATTTGGAACATGCAATGCACTATTTTGTTCTTTCTTAATGCGCAACATAGTTTAAATGGTTTTTTTTTTTAATTGCAGATGCATTATTGTGTTCCACACCATTCCATCCCAAACTGCCAGTCAGGGAGACATTGCCAAATAATTCTCATTCTCTCTCTCTCTCTCTCTCCAAGCTATAGATGTGATTCATAAGACAGTCCATGTGCCAGCTGAGTCATGTGGCAGCTACTGCCTCCTTAGGTCCATACTACCCTGGTAACATCTGTTAGGAAGAACATTATGGGCTGGGCAAGGCTGGCAGGGGAAGCAGAGAGAATCCCCATCAGTTGCTGTTTCCATTCTAAGTGCTGAGAGCAGCGTGGGATTCTGCCACATTCAAGCAGCTCCCATGCTGTTCAGATAATGTATGAAATGACCCCTGGTCTAAAGCATTTCCCTTGCTGCTGGCATCAATGTTTTGGAGAAATTCATTGCCTGCTGCATTAAAAAAAAACAACCCTTCCAATGAATGTGTTCTTTGTATTTTAAAATAAGCATAAAACCAGCACACAAAGCTAAAGCCACAAAGATGTATTTAGTTAGAAGCTGAATCATGTCAGGAAAAAAAACATGTTCAGGCCTCCCCCGCTCTCAGAACACTGGTTGCTGCCTTCATTTGGGTAATCTTTAGGCACCAACTCCAGCTAAGGGACTCTGGGTAGAATTCAGCAAAAAGCAGACCTATTGAGATGAACGGACCTAACTCAAGTAGTATCAGCATGTTCATTAATTTCAATGGGTTTGCTTTGAGTAAAACTTACACTGAATTTCAACAAAGCCCTACTCACAGCAGATCCACTGACATTAAGGGCAAGATTCAACTAACAAGTCCTTTCCATGGAAGCCCTATGTAGGGACTTCTGATTGCACAAGGGGGCTCTCCTCCCCACCATGAGCCCCTTGTAAGGGGAGATAGGGAGAACCCCCAGAAAAGCACATGGTGGGAAAAGGGGGAAATGCTTGCCCTGATGGAACAATTGCCTTAGCAGATATTGAATTCCTCCCTACTAAACCTAAGCCTATTAACTTCAATGGGTGTATGTACTCTGCCTGGGACTAGCGTTGACTACTATCTTGTTTATAACTCTGTGCTATTTTTTTGCTCCATACGAAAGTTTGTTAACGATTAGCAAGAAAAGAGGGCTTGTTTATCCTTTAGGGTCAAAATAGGTGTTTGTTTCTATCAGTTCTCTTAAAAGACAGGTACACAGCACAAATACGGAAATGCTAAATATCTCTCACCTAGAGTTCCTCAGAAAACTCAATTTTGATGCAGAGCCTTTGCTTTTTATCTTGCCTCCCTGGCTCCTTTATGCACAATGATCTCAAAGATCTAGCTATCATTCCAGTGTGAGATTACTAATCTGCTGGGTTTATTTTATAAAAACAGCAATTATTTTAACAATTCACTCAGAGCAAAGCAATTTACAGCCCTATCCATTTCAACTGAGAGAGCTTTATGCTTAAATCTCACCCATTGAAACAATAGCACTTAAAAATACAGGATTGTTCAACCGTATATCCTTTATTTCCCACCCCACCCCATAACTGTGGAGTAGCAGAATAAACAGGCAAAATATGCTTCCTCACCAATTTTAACTGTTTATTCAAATAAATAGAAATATTACAAATTTACAAAATCACTGTGCTATTCATTTACAATATAGGCTACTTTTAAAAAAGTTTGTTAGTACTGAACATTTTGTGCCAAGTTTTTGTACTCTACACAGCCTCTTTCTTTGGAGTCACTTGCACTTAAGTCATGTAGCACAAAAGCTCTTTCCTAACATTCGCAGTCTCAGGAACAGCGAAGAAAAATTGGCGAAACTAACAAGATTCCCTACCTTCTCCTAGACCTCAGGCTGAGAATTATGCTTTTATAAAGTGTGACAAAACATTCAGCTGTCTCTGTGCACTCGGTTCTTTTCACAGGCTACAAAAATAAAAATGCATTACTATGTTACCATAATAAGTTAAACACAACCATGAAAAAGTTCAACATTTACATTTGGCCACAGTAAAATCTATACACGGAGAGGCTGAACTTCGTTCCCCATCACCTTAAAGCTACAGTATTGTCTCTATTGCTCCAGCCAAAAATAACACAAAGGGTTGGTTTTCCATAAGATCATCAGGAAAACTGTCTTTTTCGATTAAGATTTTGAGCAATAACTTTTCTTTTCTTACAACAGCAGCCCCAAACAAATGTGGAACAGATTCCCAGCGCAGGGTGCCCAAGAGGGAGGCACCTCTCACGTTCAAAAGGGTGTAGGGGGCGTTTAAGCACATTTTCTTCCACGCACTATCTGCATAGAGATGAATTGTTCGTCTGAGCTGCAGTAATCCATTGGAAAAGGGTCGAGATGAAAGCAATTCTTATAAGAGACAAAGGCGTGGTTGAGCTTGGAACGTGTTATGTTATATTTTAGAAAACACACACACAGTCACAGGCCGGGCCGGTGGAAGAGCTTTCTGCCGACAGAGAAAGAAATCCGTTCGCAGTCAACAACAGGTGATGTGGGAAGGCGGCCTTTGGCGACGAAGAACGAACTACGACACAACCCCGAGGAACAGAATGGCGGGCTGGGGTCTGCCTGCTTCTTGGCCAAGGGCCCTTTCTTTCGGGCTCCCGGGAAAAGGCGCCCCCGGCCGGCCGCTCACAGGGTGCCCAAGTGCGGCAGCGTGTCCAGCTTGTCGGCGCGGTCGCGGGCGGCGGCGCTCTCGACGCCGCGGAGCCACTCGGTGCACTTGCGCACCAGCCCTTCGTCGGCCGCGCACGCTCCGGGGACGCCGGCCGCCCCTTCGCCGTCGGCCTCCTCCTCGTACTCCACGTCGTCGTAGCGGTGGCGCTCGTTGAGCAGCGACACCTGCAGCAGGGCGCGCAAGTCCCCGCCGCCGCCGCCGCCTGCCGAGCAGCCAGCGAGGGGGCGCTTCGCGGCGTCCGGGGAGGCGGAGCGGGGCGTCCTCCCGCGCGGCCGCCGCTGCTGCTGCAGCTGCTTCTCCAGGCTCCGGCGCTGCAGCACCCGGATTGCCTCGGGAGGCAGGCTAAGCGAGAAGCGCAGCGCGGCCTCCCCGCGCCCCGCTTGCGCCGCCGCGCAAAGGCTCTCGCAGGAGCGCGCGCCCGGGCCCGGCGGCCCCACGACCGAGCGGCCTCGCGACGCCGGAGACGCCCCCACGGTCGGGGCGGCTGGGTTCCTGGAGGGCGGCGGCGGGGCGCCTCTGTTGCGCGGCAGCTGCCTCGGGAGAGAAGCGCTGGGCCAGGAGCTCGAGAAGACACCGCCGGGGCGCTCCGCGGGGACCCCGCCGCCGCGACCTTTCCGAGGGGGCTTGGCTGGCGCGAGGGGGGGCCCCGGCGCCTGCGCCTTTTTGGGAACCCCCGGGGTCGGCTGCTGCGCATTCCGGAGCTGGAGTCGGGGGGCGGCAGCAGGTGGTGGCGCGATAGGAGGCAGGGACATGGCGCGGCCGCCGGCGGGAGCCCCTTCCCTCCTCCTCCTCCTGTGTGGTGTGGTGTAGTTCAGCTCGACATCTTCGCCTCAGAGGCGGCGGCGGTCAGCCTCTCGCCCTCAGCCGGGGCTTCCAGGCAGCTTCCACGAACGAGCCCGGCCGCGCGGCGAACGTCGCTCTCTGGCACTGCGGATGAATGAGACACGCGGCGGTCGCGGCTGGTTGGAGGCGAGAGGAGGAGCCGAGAGGGCCGGGCGGGGGGAGAAGAGGCGAGGGCGGCGGCGGAGGCCGGCCAGCGAGCCGGGCGCCGTGCCTGCGGACGGAGGGGCAGCCGTAAAGAGAAAATCCCGCGAGCGCCAACGCGCCTCCAAAAACACGACTCTGCGCGCCTGTAGTTTGGCTCTCCTTAAACACACACACACACAAATACTGTATCGCCTCTCCTCGTTATGCCCCGTCTGGTCTGTTGCGCGCAGAGTACCGGTAAATGTTGCCAGTACACATTCAGCCCCCTGCAAACTACAGTGTACTCCTTGTTAAGACCGTGTTAGTGGAAGACAATCTTACTTGGCTAGAGTGATCACCAAAGAAGAAGTTAACAGGAAGTATGTAACTGAACGTGTGAAGGGAATGCATGAGCCCAAGGATCTACTCTATAATGGTTTGGCATGGGATGTGAACCAATCCAGTAATATCCAAGTGAAATTATTCTACAAAACAGGTAGATCTTCAATTCAAGAGTGCATATTTTTAAAGTATATTTATTTTGTAGTCAATGATTTAATATATTACTCATAAGCACTTTTAGTCAAGTGTATTTTAAGTATCACAGTACAAAAAAATTGGCATTTAAAATATAAGCTTAACAAGAAGTTCAAGCATTTAAAAACAGCATTACACATTTACAGTCTTTCCAGGCTAACACATACTTTAACTTTTCAAAAAGCCACATTAGCTATAAATTTAGCAAATACTTCATTTTACAATAATTTTAAAATTCTTTGGGAAAAGCATGTAACAATAATGCACAAATGGTACGATAAATAGCAAATTTTAGACAAAAGTATTTACAGGCATTTTACCTGAAATCCAAAAACTACCTTGATCTAGTTTTGAGATTAAGAACAAATATTTAAACAATTGTTTCCTGATATGCCAGTGCTGTGTGTTTTTAAAATATTATTTTACTAACACAATCTAATCTATTGTGGAAGGTGGATTTCACCATTTCAGGTGCTGAAACAATCCAAGTAAACTTGGGAGAAATGTAGTTGGCTTCCAAAAATATTGCAGATTTCTTCTCAGTTCACTTTAACCTAGGCAGGACGTGAAACATTTTATCACTGCATCCCTTGAAAAGAAAAGAAAAGAAAATCTCACCGTGTGTTGTATGCTTATACTGCATGTTAATTTTATCAATCACATTTATTATCATAACACTCACAACAATTGTGATAACATCTAGTTACCAGGAAATCAGATACAAATCTGGTTTGTATGACACAATCAAACCTTGACTGCATCTCGTGGTCAGTAAAGAAATGCCTTAACCACAAATCTGGTTTTGGACAGCATGCTAAGCCAAACTTTAGCTTAGTTCAATGCAAAGCTAAACGGGACCAGGGAGGAGATAAACACCTGTGAGCATTTCTCCAGGAGTTCACATGGTCTCAGCAAGTTATAGTTTGACTTAGCATGTTGTGTGAACCAGGCTACTGTGTTACTGATGGTCTGAGAAAGGAATTTTCCTCCTCAATATGCTTTCAATAAATACATTCTCACATGAAATTGTCCCTGTTTTATTTTGAGCAGTATATCATGATGAGCAATATGCTTTCATAGGAATAAAGGCCACTGCATTTAACAGAAGCCACCAACATGAGTCTGACCAAACTGCGGGAGGCAGTGGAAGACAGGAGTGCCTGGCGTGCTCTGGTCCATGGGGTCACGAAGAGTCGGACACAACTAAACAACTAAACATCAACAACTTTCAAGTAAGCATGTATCAAGACAGAGCGCACACAATTAGCTGTCTTTGGTGGCAGGTTGTCAGCTAGGCATCACAAGAACTAGTGTGTTGCTTTCAAAACAATCCTCTGTCCTTTAAGGAAGGGAATATTAGAAGCTCTACTTGGTAAGAAGATGCACAGTACAAGGTTAAGTTGAGTGTAACAGGAAATTTGTTTTTTGATAGCAATTGTAAAATACTTAGTGATGTAAGATGTGCTAGATACAATTACATAGAAAAAATCTGAAGAATAGTTTCTCACAAGAACAGTTTTTAAAAGCTGCAAGATAACTATATAGGCTCTTGTTTTTGCAGGGCAAAAGAGCAAGTTGACTCACCTTGCATAAGGGATATATGACAGACTGTACCTGAAAGAGAAAGAGGAAAAGTTAACACTAGCTTACTCTTCCTGTTTTACTTCACCTTCTACAATGTCAACCTGTTGCAATACGTCCTTTAGATTACCTATTCAGATTACACGTAAATTTAGAATAAGAGGGCTTTTGAAAGAACTAGGTGTACTGCCAAGGCATTCCTGAATCCACTCTCCATTTCAGATTTTGTTGCAAGCAAATTACACAGCCTCCTCCAAGATGGTACACAAGCCGGCCTTATGCAAGTGACACAGAACCGAAGTAGTCCAAGAGGAAGCAAAAACAGCCTTGAAAATAAGCACAAGTGACTAGCCCGCTAGGGTCTGACGGAGGTGGGATGGAACACAGTGTCCTTCTTGCGCTAATGCATTCATTCACCAGCATGAAATACCTTGTTGCCCATGGCTACCAGGCTAGTACTAAACAAGGCTGTAATAAAATAGGACACTATCTTCGCCCCAACATGCAGTTTAATAAATTTAAATTTAGAAAAAGCTTACAGAAAAAAATATTCGGAATCTATTTCCCCCCATCTAATACTGGATGACCTCCAACGGTTTATGCCTACAAAAAAATGGACTTCTCTGCTTTTGCAATAGGATATCCCCTTGCTTTCATTACTCCTGATCTCATTGGGGAGCCCCTGGTAACTTTCACAGAAATCTCAAAGCTCACAAGAACACGGTTTGAAAACTACTAAATATGCACACATACTCAGACCTCAAAATCCAAGCAACAGGTGGGAGTGGGTGCAGGGAGGGAGAGAGAAAAGATAAATCAATTCTGCTTTTTTAAATATACCTGCAGTAAGTTCTGAAGCAGAGGAGATACTTTTTTAAAAGGCTATGGATCAAGACAGCAATATCACATTGCACAGCTTGCAAGATAACATACCGCACATACATGCTGAGTTTCATATGACAGCAGTGTTAAAATTTTTTATGACTTACCAGGTCATTGCAAAGAACTGCAGAATGCAGAAGAGCAGAGCTAGCCCTTTCTTACCCCACTAGAGAGAGAGATAAGGAACATATGGTGAGCTTGTTGACACTATTTTTAAAATCAATAAATTTAAAATGAGTCTCAAGAAGCTCCAATAGCAAATTAACCCTTGAGCAAAATGCATTGCTATACACTTCCATTAGAGGGCATAGCCCAAAGTATGCATATTTATTAGGAAGTAACTTTTGCCAAAGCCAATGGGACTTATTCCCAAGCAAGCTTATATAGGACTGCAGTATTAAATATGCAAATATTTTCACTAGACTGGCTTACACCATATAAAATACTATGTTAACTAGATGTTTTCATTAAAAATTATGGCCAGGATTACATCAGTAGTAAAAGCACTAAGAGCAGGAGTGGGGGACATATGGTTTTCTGGATATTGTTGGACTCCAACTCCCATTATCCCCAGCAAGCATGGACAATGGTTAGGGGTGATGGGAGTCATAGTCCGACAATGTCTGGAGGGCTACAGGTTCCCTGTGCTAGATTTAGAGTATGTTACACAAGCCCTAAACCCAAGGACCTTTCAGACTTCAGTTAGATACAGCAAAAGCCTACAGACCCAGCTTTCAACATTAAACTAATTTATGCTGATGACACATTAAATCTGGTAAGGGGTCACCAGTATGGCACCCTTGGGTTTAATGGTGCTCTTGAGGAATTTCCTTCCCCCCCCCCTGTGTCTACAAAAGCTTTATGTCTTTCATTGGTAGTTTTGTTGTCATCCTGTTTAAAATTATGAAGTTTTTCCTGCATTGGATCAATGTTTCCGTGGTGCTGACAAACATTAGATTTGCGATTTTTCTTGTGTAGTCTACAATATAAACTTAATTTGATGGGATTTTGGAGAACCCCTGCAAATTCAAGAGGCCTGTTTTAACTCCAGTAGATCAAACTTTTGCCCAAACTCCTTGGAAACACAAAGTGTGTGTATGTGTGTACTGCACTTTTTGTTGGGAAGGGAATAAACTAAGGGAGGGTGAAGAAGAACAAACAGAGGGGGTGGTGCACTTTCAAAATTCCAAATGTGCCAATACACCCAGAAAGGCTGACATTAAGACTATATTACTCACCCAGAACACAGCACATAGGGTACAGATAAAACACAACTGGAGAAAAGGAGAGTCATATCAGTATATACTTAAGCAATACATAATTTATGCAATATTTTCCCACTAAAACTCTGAAATGTAGAAAATCTACCAAAGTTAGTGCATTTTTGGCAGTTTCAATGTTTTATTTAGTATTTTTCCAGAAGTACTATGTACCCATTCCCCTCCATTTTCACATTTCAAAATCAAAAGATACCACCTAAGCATTACGTAAGCTCACTACACAGGCATAACCTAACCTGAATTACCTATTCTGCTGACAAAATATATTGATAAAGTTGAACACAATCTTCAGTTGTCTGCTTGTATCATACCATTTTCTGATTCCTCCTAAAAACAGATCTGTTATACATAACACAGTGTGGGGTTTTTTGGGGGGGCACATCTCAGTGATGTTATGAAGTTCTAATTTAAATACCGATCCTGCCAGAATACCCTCAGGGAAACTCAACATTACGCTTCATTATTTTAAAATAGAGAAAAGATGTAGCTTACCAGCATAACAATTGTCACAATTAATCTTGTTGGTTCAAACATCTTTTTCAGTTGTTTCATAGGGCCCATCAAGAAGCAAGTACTGGTTTGTCAGAAATTAAACAATAAGCATGCCTGTCATTAACTGAACCAAAGAAGCATGTGTGTTTGTTGAACGGCACTGTTTATAGCTTAAACCCCATACCCCTCTATTAGTGTTGAAAGCATAATTAGAGGAGAACTGATATACATTGAGAATATAGGAAGAATATAGGAAGACCTTGCAATCCAGCTAGTTTTGGAATTTTATGAAGCAGCTGCCTCCTTGTGGCACTGGCACTTTCTGCACTTTCTGCTTAATTTAAATTAATAAAGCGTTACAGAGTTACAAGTTTTAACCCAGTTCTAAAAACTGCCAAAAATTTGGACGCAAGTCATATTAGCAGACCAAAAAAAGGGTAGAGTGTTACAAATAAAAACATTCCTTTAAAAGTATAAGGATGCTTTCTAATTTTTAAGAAGTATGTCTGCAATACCAGCAAGTAGCCCAGTGCCTTATTACTCCTATAATATCCAGATGTATATAATGATCTTTCCCAAGGGTACTGTAAAGAGACACGCACCCATGTTTTACTGGGACAAAGCAGAGAAAGAATAGCAGTACAGTCATACCTCAGTTTAAGTACGCTTCAGTTTGAGTACTTTCAGTTTAAGTACAGTACTCCACGGACCCGTCTGGAACGGATTAATCCACTTTCCATTACTTTCAATGGGAAAGTTTGCTTCAGGTTAAGTACGCTTCAGGTTAAGTACAGACTTCTGGAACCAATTGTGTACTTAAACCGAGGTACCACTGTAGTTTACTTTTTGCAGTGAAAAAACTTCAGAATTGAAGTTCTTGACAGACAAAATTGGTGGTGGAGCAAACTACTTAATCTTGAAGAAGAGGTAAGTACATGGAAAAATATATATGTACTGTAATCAGTTTTGTATGTAAATGATTGCCTGGTAGCCATACGCAACAAGGAACTGCATGCTGGTGAGTGGGGGGTTTGGTGAAGAGGGGATGGAGCCCTCTGTCCCTAGGCTCCTATAAGAGGGAAACTTCCTGTGTAAAAGCATAGAAATGGAGCCATCTGCTCGAAGGAGGGCAGAGGTCTAGATCCTTAGGCTACCAGCCCCCTGCAAACTAGCAACTTATTTGGCACGCTAGTAATTTTTGTGGGGTTATTTACAAGGGTGGTGTGCATACTAGTAATCTACTCAGATAGGCAGGCATGCCCCAGTTCCTTTTGTGAAATGTCAGTATTTTCTGATAAGATGCATCCTCTTTTTTTTAAGGTCTCACATCAAATACACGTAAACAGACAGCAACACAGGAAGGCAGTTTTCATTTTACAAAGAGATTCATTTTTTATTATGTCCTTTCTTTTAAAAGTACCATATACAATGTTTTTCTCAGTTTGCAGTTCTTAAAACTACACATCTCATTAAAACTTTTAAATAAATAAATCTGTCCATACCTGGCTAATGCAGCAATATTTCCTAAGGTATAGAACACTGCAAAGAGTTTTGTGCCAGAGCCTGGGAGCCAAAGCATTGCTGTCCCCTATACAAAATAAGCCCATTTGCGAACTTTAGAAGCATGTTGATGTCTGAGTGGTAAGGCATTAAATATTATACTAACGCAAAATCATCACAGCAGCAAACATCTAGCACATTCCAATATTACCCTCTGCTGGCAACTAGATATACTGATGTTAATTAACTGCCTCTAAGTGTTTACAGTGAAGGGGTAAAGTATTTGATCTCCTGCTAAATTTGCCCGTTTGCCCTCTGACAAAGAAATGACCAGTCCATAATTTTAATGGTGGGTTTATTGTAGCTGTGAGAGACCGAATAACAACAGGAAAACCCCCAGAAACCCAGAAGACAAAAGTCGGATATTGATGTGCATTATAATGAGTGAAATAAGTATTTGATCCCCTATCAACCAGCCAGATGCCAGGCTACCTGGTATCTTCACTGTATGTAACGAGCTGAGATTAGAAGCAGCTGCTGTAAGGGAGGTCTTACCTGTAATCCCAGCTCGTTACAGTACCTGTACAAAAAACACCTGTCGACAGAAGCAATCATTCCAGCAGATTCCAAACTAGCCACCATGACCAAGGCCAAAGAGCTGTCCAGGGATGTCAGGGACAAGATTGTAGACCTGCACAAGGCTGGACTGGGCTACAAGACTATTGCCAAGCAGCTTGGTGAGAAGGTGACAACAGTTGGTGCAATAATTCGCAAATGGAAAAAACACAAAATAACTGTCAACCTCCCTCTGTCTGGAGCTCCATGCAAGATCTCATCTCTTGGAGGTGCAATGATCATGAGAATGGTGATGAAACAGCCCAGAACTACACAGGGGGAACTTGTCAATGATCTCAGGGCAGCTGGGACCATAGTCACCATGAAAACCGTTGGTAACACACTACACCATGAAGGACTAAGATCTTGCAGAGCCCGCAAGGTCTCCTTGCTCAAGACAGCACATGTACAGACCTGTCTGCAGTTTGCCAATGCACATCTGAATGACCCAGAGGAGAACTGGGTGAAAGTGTCGTGGTCAGACGAGTCCAAAATCGAGCTCTTTGGCATCAACTCAACTCGCCGTGTTTGGAAGAGGAATGCTGCCTACGACCCCAAGAACACCACCCCCACCGTCAAACATGAAGGAAGACATTATGCTTTGGGGGTGTTTTTCTGCTAAGGGGACAGGACACCTTCACCGCATCGAAGGGACGATGGACGGGACCATGTATCATCAAATCTTGGGTGAGCACCTCCTTCCCTCAGCCAGGGCATTGAAAATGGGTTGAGGATGGGTATTCCAGCATGGCAATGACCCAAAACACACGGCCAAGGCAACAAAGGAGTGGCTCAGGAAGAAGCACATTAAGGTCCTGGAGTGGCCTAGCCAGTCCCCAGACCTTAACCCCATCAAAAATCTGTGGAGGGAGCTGAAGGTTCGAGTAGCTACACATCAGCCTTGAAATCTTACTGACTTGGATAGGATCTGCAAAGAGGAGTGGAACAAAATACCTCCTGAGATGCGTGCAAACCTGGTGGCCACCTACAAGAAATGTCTGAACTCTGTAATTGCCAACAAGGGCTTTGCTACCAAGTACTAAGTCATCTTTTGCAAAGGGATCAAATACTTATTTCACTCATCATAATGCACATCAATATCTGACTTTTGTCTTCTGGGTTTCTGGGTGTTTTCCTTTTGTTATTCTGTCTCTCACAGCTACAATTATCCTACCATTAAAATTATGGACTGGTCATTTCTTCGTCAGAGGGCAAACAGGCAAATTTAGCAGGGGATCAAATACTTTTTCTCCTCACTATAACTGTGACAGACTTAAATATCTGGAATTATAATAGAATTGCATGTATAAGTCAATCAGTTTATCTACCAATTTATACAATAACTCTTCTTGCAACTAAAAGTACAACTAAAAAAGCAGAAGCCCAAATTTAAGGCAATTCAGTAAATCACATCTCCCTGACTGTAAGAAATGAATTATTTGAAATAATATTTCAAATCAACAGTACTTCCTAGTACAGGTTTCTGTCTCTCAATATAAGACCACCAGGAAACCTAGATCTTACAAGGGACCTTCCATTCAGAATGGTAAAAAAGATGTAGCTAGTCTTGTTTAATCTAAAAGTCGCACTGCTCAGACCATGAGATAAATGCTTCTCCATTCTTTATGATCTAGAATGAGACCTTGTCCTGCATGCCTTCATTTACAAAAGAAAGAATGGCCATGATGTGAAGCAGCCCCTTTTCTGTGTGAACACCCAGACTGTATCTGGGAGATCTCTCAGACAGGGAATGGCCATCTCCATCTACAGTTTCCGTTCTATGCTTTATTTAATTTCTGGAGGCGTTCCCGGACAGCTTATGGAAAATGGTTGAATGTTTTTAAATATTCATGCTGATATTTTTATTAACTGTAAATACATTTTGGCATATAAGTGGCATATAAATGAATTAAATATAATTTTAATTATCACTGTCACGGCTCAACTGATTTTAAGACTTAGGTCTGAAATTGGTCTGAGCTCATATTTAAAGGCAAATGTGATTGATAAATTCAAGTGAACAGTAGTATATGAACATATACCCTGTCGTGCACAACCCTTACAAGGAGCACTATGTTTGAATGGCTTTCTCACATATATTTAAAAAAACCTCCCTGCATGTAGAAATTTTATGTATATGCATTTGAGACTAGCTTTATAGCTGTTTTATAGGGGATTTTGAGGTGAAGTGTATTTTATAGGGGATTTTGAGGTGAAGTGTATTCAATATACAATCTCATTTCAGAATGAAATCAAGACAGTGCCATGAGAGCTATACCACTTTCTGAATATCAAGATTTACTATCGCTTGCCCAAGGAATTTTATGTATCTCAAAAAATTTTTTGTTCAAGAACAGAAAGTAAAAAGAAGTACAAGAAGAGAGCCAAGAAACCAAGTTGCTTTTCATATGTTCTACAAAGTTTTTACTTACAAGAATGGAACACACAATGCCACTTGCAAAGCAGATAGCAAACCATTTGACTCGAGTACTAAAACTAAGAGTTGAAGAATCAAGCACCTGTGGGTGAAGAAAGAAAGAAATTAGCTTCTAACAGTACTATATCTTAGAGCAATTCACACAAACAGGCTTCTCAACTAACGGTTTCCTAGTCACATAATTGCTGAATAACAGAGCATGTACAGACTATGTCTTTGAGCCAAAAGGCCTTTCTCTACAGGGTTGTTTTTTGACCAAGTGTAAGAGTGTGAGGTAAGTAATCTCGAAACTTTAACAACCCACCACTAGAGTTTGTGTACTTCAGCCTGGATCGCTCAGTTGGTTAGAGCAAACTCGGCCTTCAGATGTTTTGGGACTACAATTGCCACCATCCCTGACCACTGGTCCTGTTAGCTAGGGATGATGGGAATTATAGTCCCAAAACATCTGGAGGGCTGACTTTGCCTATGCCTGGGTTAGAGCGTGGTGCTGATAATGCCAAGGTTGCAAGTTCAATCTGCATATGGGATGGCTGCATAATTCTGCACTCCAGGGGGTTGGACTATATGATCCTCAGAGGCCCTTCCAACTCTACAATTCTATGATTCTGTAAACCTGAACCTCCAGGGACAGTATTGTGTTCAAGAGCACCAAGCTTCTTTTCGGAGGACTGCAACCCAGTCCAGAACAGGCTGTCTCTTCACCTCCCCAACTCAAGAATGTAGTCTTATTTGCTAATAAGGGTCCTTAAGTTGCGCCCAGGCAGGGACAAAGACAGTCAATAACGACACCGAGGGTTGAATCCAGAGAAAGAATTTAATTCTTAAATTTAAGAGACTCTTGGTGATCACCTTCACGACAAGAGTAAAGAAAGACAAATTTGCAAAGATTCTTATACACTTCTTGGGCTCCTTCCCCCCTCCTCAGGAATCCACTCTGTGAGTGTGCACACGCAAGAGGGTCATAGGTTACAAGTACATATATGGATCTTCCTGTGTCCGGTCCTTCTCATAAACATATGCTGACTCAACAAAGCCTTCAGTAAGACTAGTTTATGCGTCAAGCTAGCAACTTCCAGCGTCAGGCTGGGAATGCATCCGCTGATAAGCTCCTCTATGCCTTTCATTCTGTGTTCCAGACAAGGCTAGCTTATTCGGCCTTGACAGCAAGCTGTCTCACTGTTCCTTTTGCTTACATTACACTTTGACACACAGAGAGGCAAAGAGGAAAGCATTTTAAGAAGAAAAGCATCCACGGAATATTGGGGGGCGGGGGGGGGGCTAAGCCATACAATCAGAATTATACAATGCAGGCAATGCAAACGATAGGATCAAATTTAGCTCAATAATACAATTAGCAAATCTCTCTCTGTGTCTCCGGCAGCTAATGCATCATTCCCTCTGATAAGAGGATCCTCGCCAGGGATGTTTACCTTTTACATTGCCAGGGATGTTTACATTTTACAAGGCTGCTCTGTCTTCCTGTCAGTTCTATGCAATGCCTCCCTCTCAAGGTTTTTACATCTTGGGGCCTCTGGCATAGCCGGGGAGGACAATAAGCAGATGGGCAAAGGGTGACGCAGGGTGCAAGGGGTGCTAGAAACAGTTTGGACTGTGAACCAGGCCCTGCTTTGGGATTCCTAGATCAACCTTTACTTGGTTCCCTCTCTGAGCTAATACAGGTATAATACAGGGATATATTAAATATGCAGCAAGGCATAATAAGCTGCGTTCAATTTAAATGGCCATCATCACCCCCTTCAAAGAACACCACTGTCTTTTCAGGATCTGGCTTTTTCTCCAATATGTTTAGGCAAAAATACATTGTTCTTACTCTTCCCTCAAACCCATTGTAGACAGCATGCAAATTTTGGAGATTCAATATAAAAAGTTGAGGATATCTGCAATTGAACATCTTCCCTTAATGGAGTTTGCTGTCTTTGAAATTGGAATGCACAATGAATATAGTGAACCAATGTCCTACACCCACCGAGGCCTACCCCTCTGTCTGACCTTTACACATTCATGAACTATGAAGGGGGAGCTAGCTGCATAGGCTTATCCAAGCAACTGGGATCCCCAACAAGGGGCACAATACTGAGGACATGGCCAGGTGCGGTGGCCCTCTTCACAAGGTCTAGCACATCAACAGGTCTTTATTTTCAAACACTTCTGCACAGCATTCTCTTCAAAGGTTCAAAGGCCTGAAAACTCCAGCACCCTCTTAAGAGTACTGATTGTCCACTAAAGCATGTTAATTTACAGCTATGTAAGAGACATCACCTAGGAAGGACATTTCCCCTATTCCTACTTACTCCTTCCCTACCTTATTATTGGAAGACTCTCATGTCTTGCTCCCATGCCCCCACCCTAAAAAAAAGTAACCCAAAACTTTTGCTCATTGCAGACCATGTGCTTTACACAGGTGTTCAGCCAGTGAGTGTGGAGGCAATTAAGGACTCAAAACCTGCCAAAAATAAGGGCAGGAACTGAACTGGGCAGAGCAGTTTATGTTCATGTGAAATGGAAATGTTCTTGTTTGCTTTGATACCGTAGCAAGTAGCACAGCATAAGCTGTTAGAAGTCATAAAAGTATGAGTAAACAAGATTAATCTGGACATAATGTATGATCCTCCAAGTGATATGAGGTGGCATCTCCTGGAGCCAAGGAGTCCAGGCCAACTTCCAGTTCCTGTTCCATCCCATCTTGCATCAAACTCTTATCACCACTATATAGGACTTGGCATGCCATACTTATTTTTGACCTAAAAATAATTTCTCCCATACTTCATCTACTATATATTTTGGAAAGGGGTGTGTCCATTTGTTCTCTCTAAGTCTGGACGCATCTCAAGATATCATCTCCAATCTTGGCACAAGGCTGGCTCCCCGAGGTGTGGGCAGCACTCTTCATTGACGTTTAGATACTGGCCGCCGTCTTGAATCAAGATGGAGGACCAAAACTTGACTTTGGTGTGACTTAACCCATTTTTTAACTTAGGTATTGTCGTCAAACTTGGCAAGAGGGCAGCTCTGAGCACTCCCTGCTAGTTCTTTATATTGAGATGCAACTTTTAACATTATGATGTTAAAATTTGTAGATTTAACACGATTATATTCTGGTTTAATTTTGGCCAAGCTATTTATAATTAAATATTTAACCCACCCAAAAGAAACAAGGTCACAGACGAGGGGAAATGGAAGACTTCCTGAATGTCTCTCTTCCACCTCCCTCCCTGCCCTTGCCTCATGCTTAAGGAGATAGTTGTATCTGCAGCTGTTCTTGTCAGTCCCCACCTTTAATTCATAGAGCTATTATCAGGGACCAGATATTACTTTCTTAGGTCATTGTGCTGACTTCCTACTCTGTTGAAATGTCTTTTCCCATGACCAAAAACAAATTTAAAGCTTTCAAAATGTAACAATGTATAACTTACCTTTTCCTATCAAAATCTTTATCCATATATAGGCAGCAAGGAAAAGAAATACAAACATTCAACAGCAGCACCCAAAAGTGAGATAACAAACAACTCTGACATTCCTGATCAGAGACTAGGGTTTCCTCATTTTGAGAGGAACTTTGTGAACTTTGAATATCTTTGAATATCCCAGGAAAACGTGTGATCCATATTTATGGTGTTTAGCCTTGACACAACTATGTATGGCTCACTCACCGCTTTACTCAGTATAATCACCCTGTCCCAGTAGTGTGTCCATGTATGTTCCATACGTTTCCGAAGCTAGTTAAATCCACATTAGAGGAATTTATTCAGAACTGAAAGGCCTCATGAGTAGCTAAATGTGTAGCATTTTCAGAATATCACATACATTTTTACTTTTAAGTAAGATGTTATGAAGCTGGTGAATTCTCAAAATAACTCATCATACAATGTCACAGCTACCCACATGTAGAAGTGAACAAAACCACTTTTGGAGAAAAGTTTTTCTACTGAGCTTTAAAGCCAGACCAGATTAACTTGAAAACAGATAGGAAATATAATATATACCGTATTTGCAGTTAGTAGATAGATAGTTAACCTTGAGGGGGTCAATATGTTTCGTTTTCCAAGGCCTCTGTTAAACAGATGTGATCATTTGTGCTGTGGTTGCTCATAGATGAAGCTGAGTGAGCTACCGTATTTACTAAACAAACTCCACAATTAGCAAACCACCACTCCATTTCACAACTGCTCAATCTGAGCTAAGGGGTCAGACCAAGCTATTTTTTAGTAAGTAAAGGGGCAAGAGATGCCAGATGTATATGTGCCCATTAGCCTTTTGCAGCAGATACTCATATTCATTAGGCACCACCACAAAATAAAGCAGAGAAAAATTCATGCCTTTCATGCTCACATTCCAACTTCACCTCCTCCTCCTCCTCCTCCTCCCAACCATGCCTCAGGCTGCATCAGAATCTAACCAGTTAGGCGCTTCATATATAAATATTTCCATGTCCTTCCCGAGGAAGCCAGAGTGGGAACCTAAATCCTTCTGTATACAATACAAATGTTCTTTCCTATGATCTGAATGACCCACCTTCCCCAATGCGATAAGGGCAAAAGCCTCTTCTGGCTCCTGCAGAAGATTTGGTCCCTTCCTAACCTAGCCTGGTCCCTTCCTCAAATCACCTGCACATCCCAGAGGGAAGAAGGGGCTTAAGGCACCCACAAATAACCACTGTCTACGGAGGCCCGCCAGAGATTTCACTGATCCCCTCTTCTTTGCCCCTTTTATAGATGGTCTCAGGATCCCTCCCCCCCCCCAGCCGCCCTCTGATAATAAACAACAACTCGCCACAAGTTTCTGTTCCCTTAATAAGGCCAAAGGAAAGCGAAAGTTTTCACTTCCCTTGGCTGGGAGACAGGAGGAAGAGCGAGTGGCCGCGAGCGCACCAGGGGGAGGCGCGACCCGCCTTTCCTCCGATGCCAGCGCCTGCTCTCGAGTAAATGGGCGCAGACCCGGCGCATCACGAGTCTTGGCGCTCGTCCTGAGGAAACGGCGAAGGAGCCCGGCCAGAAGGCAGAAGGGAGGCGAAGCCCTTCCCCGTACCTGCGACGTCAGCCCCTGCTCCTCGTCGTCCTGGCCGCTCAACACCCGCCGGAGTTTCTCCATTGCTGCGGCAGCCGCCCCTCAGCACCACCGACCCCCGTCGCCGAGAAGCGCCTACACTTCCTCGCGGGGCTCTCGCCTTGTCAGCTCCTGTGCCTCAACCGCCTCCTGAGGGAAAGCTAAACCGGAAACTGGCCGTCGAGGAAAACCCGGAAACACCTTCGAGTTGGGTTCAGCCAACCGTCATGGCTCCAAATCCCCCCTCCCACCCCGCCGACATCAGTAGTTCCGCCCTCTCCTTCTCCTCGCCGAATAGCGATCAAAATACCCGTTGGCCACGCCCTCTTCTCGTTTTGCTTGTCACACGCAGCACGGCTCATTTCTGGCTTCTCTTCGAAGGCCGCCATGTGCGGGACATTGTTTTCCCCCCACGTACATTCAATGGAGAACCCGAAGTCAGCTCGCTTTTTCTTTTTCTATTGTCTCTTACCCGTTTTGTTCCCATCCTCGTATCCGCGTAACTTTTCTTCCGATCTTCAGATATCGTCCCCCAATCTTGTCTAATCGAACCGATCCATCACTTTCAGATACAGGTGTGTCGTTCGCTGAGGGTTCCTTCTGTTATCAATGAACTGCGTTTATTTTTAGTGTTAGGAGCGCTGGCACAAGTAAACATAATTCCACAAAATAGAACGTAAAACCGCCAATGACAAATGGTAGAGATAAAACAAATGGCGATATATATATGTAAACCAATGGCTAAATCAGAAGCCGCCTAGGTTTATGTGTTCTAACCACGTGTAAGAATTGTGCAGCACCTCACGACCCATGTATTGCTCTATGACCGTATTAAGGCTGTTTTTACCTTCTCTTTTCAATTTTTACATTTTAAACTGAAGAACTGCCTTGAGTGTATTGGGAAAGGGTACCATATGAATGATAAAATATTAGTTTCATAGGATGCAGTCATGCTTAGTAAGAATAAGTGAGGCAAATGGGCATTACAAAAACCGCCATCATTAATAAACATTCCTCCCCAAATTTCAGTTGCACTTATTCACCCTCTTTTGATTTGAATCATTGCTTGCTATTTGAATCATTGCAAAAAAGTTGGATTTTCTGCTGCCTCAAAATAATAGTAATAATTTTAAATTCAATAATTGGGTCAGCTGGTCAGCGCCCACATTTCAGTAGTCTCATATATATACTGGAAATAATACAGCTAAAAGGGACAGTCTTCTAGGTACTAGAAGACTGGAGGTAGACACAGAGTATGTGTAATCTTAAGGATAACTGGCCTATATAGAAAAAGGGAGCTCAAGTAGGGGAAGGAAAACTAATCCTAAACTTCCACTGTCTTTGGGAGAAAAATGAGCTAAGGAGTAAACCGTACACAAATCTGGAAAGCAGCCCTAAGACAGCTGGATGATGCCTTATACACCTTCCGACAACTTCTGCAGGCAAGCTGGTGCCAAATATATTGCCCTCCTTTCCTTTGGGCCACACAAGTGAGGCAGAGGGGGAATCTTGCAGTCTGGGCAGCCCAAGCTCACCATACATGCAGTACATTCCTGTTTCGCCACCTCGCTGCCTCTGAAGATTCACTTAGTTGGGATGAAACAGGGGTGGGTCTATGCATAAGTCGTGGAGCGCCCTGCCCATGCAACCGTGCCTCATTCCTTTATAATCTTCAGCTTTCTTGCAGAGACCATTTCATTTCAACAGGTACCACCACCAAATGCTATTATCCCACATAATTCTTTTTAGTGCATTGACTCCTCTATAGTTGTAGAAAGTGCAAATATTATTTCATAGAACTAGCATGATGTCTGCATGGTTAGACCCAATTCCAGAGTCTAGAATTTTGTGAGATAAGGTCTAAAGTTACATAGCCAAGTGCTGAGCATCTATTCCAAACTTAAAAATGGAAAGCGTAACGCTGGTGGTCAACAAAAGAGATTTAAAGACTGTCTCAAGGCAAATCTTAAAAAATGTAGTATAAACACTGACAACTGGGAAACACTGGCCTGTGAGCGCTCCAGTTGGAGAACAGCCTTTACCAAAGGTGTCATGGGTTTTGAAGAAACTCGGATCTCAGGAAGCAAGGGAGAAACGTGCTAAGAGGAAGGCACGCTTGGCAAATCCACACAGTGATCAACTCCTGCCTGGAAACCAATCTCCCCACTGTGGAAGGACGTGTGGATCCAGAATTGGCCTCCACAGTCACTTACGGACCCATTGTTAAAAACGTGTTTTTGGAATACAATCTTACTCGGCTACGAGTGATCGCAGAAGAAGGAGAAGAAGGAGAAGAAGAAGGAGAAGAGGAAGAAGAATCAGTTGATAATGCTGCATTGGCATTTATTCTGCTTTTCTTAAAAAAAAGAGGAAAATATGGAAGTAGCAACTAGGTAAGGTTTGGGCAGCTATATGACTTAAGGACTCTGAAGTCCTAATCCATGAAAATAATTTGAATAATCTGGTATTCATTTATATTTAGGGACCTGTTCTTCCTAGTTACAAAGGAAGTAGCTACTAAAATGTAGAAAATCACAACCATAGCACTAACAGTGATCAAAGGATTGTTTTTGCACTTACTTCCCTTGGATTCCTTATATCCTTACACCAATCTATAATCAATACAGTCCACTTCCACATGAGCAAGTCAGTAGAAAAGAAGAGAAACTACCTGTATGCTTTTACCAACATATGTATTAATATTAGCTTGGAGGTCTTTACAACAGAAATGGACCTCACACACAAGAAATTCCATCCTTCACAGATTTTTCATAAATGGTAGCTTGTTTTGTTCAATCCAATAATGTAAGTACAGTACCATTTTTATTAGCATAGCTGAAAAAACGTTAGTACAAAATTTTCTCAAAATAGTTTATTGCCATTAGTTTAAATAATTTCATATTGTAACTCCTTTACCTGCTGAGAAAGTTTACTGCCCCCAAAGTTGTTGAACTAAAAAGAAAACTGTTCAATGTGCTCAGTACATGGTACTTTACAATTGTTGATTAAAGTCATCAGTGCTATAGGAGGAAATAACTAGAACATTGTGCTGAAATTTATAATTCTGGTAGACCAGAGTATCCTTCAACACTCTAAAAGCCTTCATTTAAGTCTGTAGTTAAGTTTTGTGTTAAATAACACAAAGTTTCTAGTAACATCTTCAAGGGACAATTAAGATGGAATTAGGACACAGACACAACTTGACTATCCACAACATTCAGCATACATGCAACAAGTGGGTCACTTTAGCTCTTAGGGGTGCAGTCTACATACAATCAAGATGTAGAAGTACACACACTTTGTTCACTAGGCAAACCTGACCACAGACAACAGTATATTCAAGCACTGGATGTAACATTTACAAATAATCCACATGTGAAACTCCTCTGGACATAGGTCCAAACAATATGGTTGTCAACCTACATAAGACCCAGGAAATTATCCCACGTTTCAGACCTAAAATGCTGGAATTTGCAATTCAGGCTCCATGCAAACATTACTTCTGCAGTGTGGATGTCTAGCAGGTCTGAGGCAGGACAGATAATCCTATAATAATTCTACTTTCCACCTACATGTAGCCTGTGCCACTCTCAGATTTTGTCTGAATCAGCCCATAAACAGTAAGGAACTTCTGTTTTCCCGCTTCAGTTTATTTATTGGGGGGCGGGGAATGGAGTAAAGGCCGGAATATATGAGAGAGCACAGATACAACATTCAAATCAGCCAGCAGTCAGTCAGCAACTACTCTTTTTCAGTCAACATCGTACTGCTGATAGGAGACCCTGATAATACAATTTAATTATAAAAACAGTCAGGAATGGGTGCTTCTGAACACAAGCTCCATTTTATGGCAACTACAATGCACTTAAGGAGACAGAACCACCATTCTTGAGTACATGTGTGCCAGGCTGCCAAATACCCATTGTTAAATTCTAAAATCAAAATGCACAAGTTGGTTCAGAGCCTGTTTGTTGCAGCTTGTGAACAATTCTTATCCTCCTGAAGGGTTGTTATGTGTGTATGCTGAACAATTTCATAAATAAATAAATATAAAAATGCAGTATTTGTAAGGCAAGATGTTTGATGCAATGTTTCAAACTGCTGGGTGGTTCTTTTTAAAAGGCAGGCTACAAAATTCAGGGATGGGATGACGTTGCCATTAATTTTAATGAAATGGTGATGCAAAAATATTAGACACAGCAACAGTGGATGGCAAAAACATTCCTTGATTGTAATCTGTGGAGCACCTTTTCCATTTCCCCCTGTTAAACAGGCACTCAGTTCTTCTTTTCCATGCTGTGAAGAAGAGAAAAAAATAAAAAGTTGTTTCAAGGAAAAGTCTCCATCCAACGAGGCTTATGAAGAAAACAAGTATGAGATAAAAGACTGCTTAGTTTATCTCATCAATTGTTACAACAATTTTTTAAAAGTGTACTCACTTGTATTTAATTAATCGTCCTCCTTGGATAAGTTGTGCGCCTTCATTGGTAAAGTGACAAGCAAACAGCAACCAGTTCCTTGGCTGCACCTTATATGCAAACCGCATGAAAGTCAACGAGTAACAGCAGAGGGCTGTAAAAGTAAAATTAACAAGACTTTAGAGTAGGCTATTCTGGAACTCTGACTAGGCAGTTCCCTCCAACTTCTGCAATTACTATTTTAATTACATTCCAAGTGAACCTCACTTCACACTAACAATTAGATATATGTATTTCATCATTTTAAAATTACTACTAGAGCAGATGCTTTTGCTACTGAGAATGCTCAGTAATCATTGGGCTGTTTCGGTTTTTTTTGCTGCCTATACTTCCTAAAAAAATGGTACTTCTACAAACCTCAGGGTTCCCCTGAGCATACTGTGATTATCTCCCTCTTTTTCTCAGTGGACCTATTTTGGCTCCATTTCTCTTGGGACTAACCAAGTTCTTTAAATGACTGCAAGAATCCCACTCCTGTCACATACAGTAGTTCAGAAAATGAGCTACAAATCAAAGAGATTCCATAGGCGTGTGCAACCTCAATTCAGTCCTTCTCTTTGATCAGTAGTTTGTTATTCAGCATTGCCAGGCATGGAACTGTTTTGGGTTTGTTGAACCTACTCATCTGAAAGAAAGTGTCTTTTTGGCATTTTAAAAAAAAGCTGTGAGTATTGTAATAAGGAACCCCCTTGTGGAAGCAGTTAAATATTAACTGCTTTTAGTCTTTTGAAGGCTGCAGAATATGTATACTGTATACAGTACATTGTTGTTTAATTTAGTAGTTCCCCAAAAATACACAAAATAGCTACACAGTGTCTGCACTTCAGAGTTGCAAATAGCGATAGGCAAACCCAAGGATACTGTCACATATTTATAAGCCTCACAGCCTCTTTCAGCAGGACTATAGTCTATATGTCAACTAGCAGCCCCTCCAAGTTCTTTAAATGACTGCAAGAATCCAACTCCTGTCAGATACAGGAGTTCGGAAAATCAGCTAGGAATCAAAGAGATTCCTTAGGCCTGCACAACCTCAGTTAAATTAATCTCTTTGATCAGTAGTTGATTCAGCATTGCCAGGTGTGGAACTGTTTAATAAATACTATTAAATGTAGCTCTTTGCATCCACAGCAAAGGTGGCATTTTTCCATCTCCGCCGCATCAAGCAGTTGGTCCCTTACCTCTCTCGCCCCGATCTGGCCACAGTGATCCATGCGACGATCACCTCCAGGCTTGACTATTGTAACTCGCTCTACGCAGGGTTGCCCTTAAAGCTGATCCAGAAACTCCAGCGGGTGCAGAATGCCGCAGCGAGGCTCCCTACAGGGTCCCGGCCGCGGGATCACATTCATCCAGTGCTTTACCAGCTGCACTGGCTCCCGGTGGAGTACAGGATCAGGTTTAAGGTGCTGGTTTTGACCTTTAAAGCCCTATGCGACTTGGGACCCTCGTACCTACGGGACCGCCTCTCCTGGTATGCCCCGCGGAGGACCTTAAGGTCCACAAACAATAATATTCTGGAGATCCCGAGTCATAAGATGGCTAGATTGGCCTCTACTAGAGCCAGGGCCTTTTCAGTACTGGCCCCAACCTGGTGGAACGCTCTTTCCTAGGAGACCAGGGCCCTGCGGGATTTGTCATCTTTCCGCAGGGCCTGCAAGACAGAGCTGTTCCGCCTGGCCTTTGGGTTAGACTCAGCCTGACCCCTGTGTTTTTCTCCCTCATGGCTTGGATTTATGGCCTACTTGAAATGAGGCTGCACTTTAAATTTTAATACTGTATTTTAATCTGTATTTTAACTAATTGTTTTTATGTTTTATTGTGGTTCTGTTGGTGTCAGCCACTTATGGCCTATTTGAAATGAGGCTGCACTTTAAATTTTAATACTGTATTTTAATCTGTATTTTAATTAATTGTTTTTATGTTTTATTGTGGTTCTGTTGGTGTCAGCCGCCCTGAGCCCGGTTTTTGACTGGGGAGGGCGGGGTATAAATAAAAATTTATTATTATTATTATTATTCCAAGAAATAGCAATAAATGCAGGTTACACATCTAAGCAAGTTAGCTGACACTTTAAGAATTAGTTTCATCCCTAGATTTTACTACTTACCAAAGGTCATTCGGCCACTGATGATATCTGGTGATTTCTTCATGTCATTAATAGCAGCAATAGGGAGTCCCCAGTTGGCTACTGGCCCCCAGAAGTGCTATAATGGAGATAATAAGAGGAAAGGATGCTTTATCCCCCTGCTTCTTCGTATTTTTTAAACCAGAATTTCAAGATGTAATGCTGAATAGGGACCATCTTATTTCTTACGCACTAAGAATGGGTTGGCAAAAGTGTCTGTCATCTTCTCACCCAGTATATTAAGTCAAATAAAATGTTTAGCATAGTACATTTACTCTCCAATAGGAGAACAGAAGAATGTATGAAATAAACTTACACTGACAGTCCAATTAATACAAAGCAAGGATTCTATGGAATTAGATTTTTTACCTAAAAGTCATTTCTCAAGTCTAGTGGATTCCCAAGGTTTAGAATAGAATGAAGAAATGTATACTTTCAGCCTTCTCAAAAAGCTTCAAATTCACATGATTCCTGTCACTGAGGTTTTTTTTAAGGGGAAATATATTTATTTAACATACATATATATTAAGACTACTTAATAGGATATTCAGGAATTATTAAATACCATATTACTGGGAAACCAGCTGAATTAGTATTGCTAAGGTAAGAAGTAAGCAACAAGAATTTTCTGTGTAAGAAAACACCATCTTTAAAAGCTCCATGAGAGTTGGATTAATTTGGCACCCACTTGGATTTACTAATAATTACTAATGAAGCCTGATTTTTTTGGGGGGGGGAGAGAATAATTACCAAAGGCTCTGGGACCCTTTTTGCTTCAATGTGGAAGCAAATATAACATTGCTGGTTACAAAGATTAGTTCAATAGTTTCCTGAAATAACAAATGCTCCCACACATTGCTATTTTGTTGGGGGAGTTACAAACTAATTTTGCAGCCATCAGAGAAGAGGCACAGCAGCACAATTGCCTTGAGCATACTTCAGAGTGCAGCGACCCCTTCAGCTAGCTGCAACTCCTTGTTGCATTATTAAACAGTTGATATATGTACTAGAAAAAGTCATAGCTGAACAATACTGACTTAATCAATGAATAGCATTCATCCTTTTAAATGAAGTACTTGTACTAAATGCACCCCTCTCCTTTTTTGGCAGTGTGAGGCAGACACACCAAAAGTCATATACAATTTCAAGGAGCAGTTTATATCTCCATAATACAATGGCTGAACAACAATTCTGTTTACACTAGTATCAAGTGGTAAATTTATTGAGATGTCGGGGTAGCTATTTGAATGTGGGCATGATACTAATGGAGCAGAAGAAATAATATTTTATCTAACCCATCTACAGAGAGGAACAGCACATCAACTGTGCAGGCTTGTTCTTAACTAAGCAAGAACAGCACAATTACAATTGGTGAAAGAAAGCAGAGACGGTGCCTTACCGTACTGTGTTATGAGAAGCCATCATGTTTCATCATTTAATGGGTACATGAAAGAGAAAGTAAATAGTTGTTAGCTTTCCTGAAATAAAATTTAGTGTGTATATGAGAGATGCCACATATAGTTCTTCACAAATAAGTCAAAGTACTTTAGTGTGCTCATTTAGCAACAAATCACTAAAATGTGTTTTATATTCTCATGTCTTTGGAAATAAGAAGCCATCTACAAAATATATTCAACATGACATTTTCTAAAGGTTGTTGCATTATTTGAGACAACCGACTTTATGAATAGAGACAATAAGTTTATCTAGAGACATTATATGCATGACTGGGATGTATTAACAGTACCGTATATTGTTATTTTAACAATGGTACTGGACACAGTGCCCCCATTTTCAAAATACATGCTTCTCTCCTGATCTGCAAAGGGGAAAAGAGTAATAAAAATATTGACACTGTGATTTGTCTTCCTCTAGCATAACCATTTAGCTTTAAGGTAGGGCAACAGAAGAGAAAGAAAAAGGACCGTAAAAAATAGCAGTCTTGTGTTAAATAAGGTCTCAGTGTGAAGACTGAAAGAAGGGCTGAATCCCTATCTTAAGAGCCATGGGCTACCAGGTTAGAAGGAGCTGCAGCATATGCAGCACTGCCCCAAGTTTCACACCTGTAAAATTAACTTTCAAACTTAAACAGAAAAATAGGACAGCCACACATGCAGTCAAAGAGGTTAAATTGGTCTCAACCCCTAGATTAGTCTCAACTAGGGCCAGGGCCTTTTCAGCACTGGCCCCGACTTGGTGGAACGCTCTGTGACAAGATACAAGGGCCCTGCAGGATTTGACATCTTTCCACAGGGGCTGCAAGATGGAGCTGTTCCGCCTGGCCTTCGGCTTAGAATCACTCTGACCCCTTATATAGGATTTGTTATATAATTTTCCCTTGGCTTTTTGCTGGCCCATGTAGAACCAGCATGGATAGCTGGTTCGGATGAATATCTGATGTTTCTTCCCTTTATGGTCTTGATCTATGGGCTACTACTAAAATGAGGCTGCATTTTAAGCCGTATTTTAAATTAACTGCCCCCCCCACGTTTTATTGTAGTTTATATTTGGTGTTAGCTGCCCTGAGTCCAGCCCTGGCCGGGGAGAGCGGGATATATATATATAAATAAATAAATAAATAAATAAATAAATAAATAAGAATGCAGGTCTATATAAACACGTCAGAACTAGGGTGGCATACTTTTAATATTACTTGGATGATACAAAAACTCTATTCCTCCTTTTCCCAGGTTAGGTATCTTTGGTCACTATGCCACTCTCCTTTGAAAGTTTCATGGTGATAGATTCCACTTTGATCCTCTGCCAGTCACATCAAAAGAGCCACCTCACAGATTTGGAGGACATATATGAGAAGCAAGCACCGTGAAGGACAGGCACTCTTTCCCCTCCCTCTGCAGAGTCGCTTCCATGCACCATGAGTTATTGCAGGTCTCCACTTGTTTTAATGAAAGCCAAATCTTTCAAAGACTAAAGTTGGCACACCAAGCAGGTGCCATGGGATTGTACTTAACCTGCACACTCCTAATTCAGGCTACTATGTGCCATTATGCCTGTATCTGCAAACAATTAAAAGGCTTCATTATTCCACGCAACAGTTCCTCTCTCAGCATCCCATGCATGACCTGTTAACCACTGATTTAAGTTCTTCATTCTGTCATTCCCCCCACCTTGTGCTCTTGCAAGTCAACATACTTCATCTACGGTACTTTACCCCAGAATGATGATCCTAAATGCCCCTATGGGAAGGTCTTCATTATCTAGGATCTTACTTAGTTTGCCTAAACTTTACATGTGCCTAAATGTTAAAAAAATTCCCAATATCGAAATATCTCCTTTCTTCTTGCTCAGGGATCATCAT
The DNA here is from genome assembly GCF_963506605.1 of Zootoca vivipara. NCBI lineage: Eukaryota > Metazoa > Chordata > Lepidosauria > Squamata > Lacertidae > Zootoca > Zootoca vivipara. The sequence continues at coordinate 70,240,322 of NC_083278.1, forward strand.
CTGTTTTCTCCTTTAAAAAATGCATATTATCCCAGATATGGATTGCAAAAGAGCTGCATATAAGGTGGCCTTTAAATATCCTGCCAGTCACATTGAATCCACTGTCCATGAGATCACTTGCAGCTGCAAGAACATCTAAATAAGATGGGCATATTGAAAGTCTTCAATGAAATCAGCTCACTACCTCCTATTGGGGTCATGTGAGAATGGAACCCAAACAATTCCAGTGACTGAAGATTCTAGGTTCTTGTTTATGCAGTAAATCTTGCATAGCTCAGTAAGGCAAAGGACAGTTCACTGTTCTATAGTCATCTTGCCCATTCTATCAATAGGCTCCGACTTCTTTAAAAAATTTTTTTAAAATAAGTATACTTTAAATCAACACCAGCTTTTCAGCACTAACATAAATTTGATCACTACAGGCACTCAACAGCATGACCAGGATGTGCCTGGCAACAGTTTATGGAGCAATAATATGTCTCTTATCAAACATATCACCTGAAAGCCTGGAGAATACAGAAATTAGCTGCGTAGAAATGTAGTATTGCAAGCATTTCAAGACCTACTCCCAAAAGTCCATTGTAACCTGCTTGTTCTTCCAAAGTTTAAACTGAGAAGATACACTGGAAGTAGATTGCTTTAGTAAGGAAATCAGGATGGGCATATCTACACCAGAATTTCCTCTCTATCGTTTACAAACAGATGTGTACACAGACAAAAAAGAAGCACCATGCTAATTTCTTAACTATTGTCATCATATGGCTCCCTTTGGTTTATGTTTGATGCCTGTCTTGCATATCCTGTTTTCCCTTCCACTAGAAGTGAATGTTCATATGTAGGCACACTTACATGTGAAACTCGGAAAATTAGAATATCATCAAAAAGGGCATTTATTTCAGTAACACAACCTAAAAGGTGAAACCAATATATGAGATAATGCATGACATGCAAAGCAAGATACGTCAAGCCTTTATTTGTTGTAATTGTAATTATTTGTCATTAGGCGGGTCAATTATAAATGGAATGTAATTAATGAAATGTAATAGTGATGTTTATTTTTGTATAATTTCCAAAAGAAGGCATTTGTAAAAATTAAAAGAAAAAGAAAAAATAAATTTTCTGAGTTTCACCTGTATTTTCAGCTTGGTTTTTATAAAGGTTATCTGTTGTTGCTGGTTTTATAAGACAATTTAACCATTGTTGCTGCTAGAACAGACTTGTAGTCACTAACCTAATCTCCCATGGAAAGTAAGAATTGGAATTCAGTGATCAGATAGGGAAGCCTTACAAAAACTGGTTGCCATCTTCTTGTGAATCATATACAAAATTACTAGCAAAAGTAATTGTGGGTTGTATTTGCAATTACTTTTATGGACCTATTTGTAAAGCTGTGCTGGCATAGTCATGGAGATTTAATCAGTTATCTACAATTAAACTTTCTGTACGGCAAGAATGTAAAATTACAGATTGCTACTGTGAGATTTGAAGAAAAAACTAAAAATCTGGGGTGGGGGTGGGAGAGAGGGAAGCAAACCCAACTCAGATCAAAGACAGCTCCAACTACAGGAGTAAAAATGGAGAGTAAGGAACAAGAGAGAATTGTTTGCAAAAGCATAGATGCAACCCAATAATTCAATGGACTGAAATGAGGTAACCTATAGTGCAGACAACCTTTACTTGAAAGTTAAATATTAATTTACTACTAGCTAACCACAGTTTGTACAGCAGGCTTTGAAAGACAGTATATATATATACAGTATTTAGAAGCTCCAAGATTTAATAAATGGATAGTGTTGCATCAGATCTCTCTCTCTCTCTCTCTCTCTCGTTTTGGAATGTAGGCCAGTAGCTGAACTAACATTTATTATACCAGCTACAGAGCAACTTAGCAACAAGACTCACAAGCAACATTGTTGGAGGGGAAAGCCAGTCCCTTTATCATTTTGCAATCTCTTACATGGGCTGATAGAAATACAGGTGAAACTCAGAAAATTAGAATATCATCGAAAAGTGCATTTATTTCAGTTATGCAACTTATTTTCTTTTTCTTTTAATTTTTACAAATGCTTTCTTTTGGAAATTCCACAGTAATAAAACAAATAGTTACAATAATACAAAAATAAACATAAACATCGCTATTACATTTCATTAATTATATTCCATTTATAATTGACGTCTAACGTCAAATAATTACAATTACAACAAATATACGTTTGACAAAACTTGCTTCGCATGTCATGCATCTATCTCATATTGGTTTCACCTTTTAAGTTGCATTACTGAAATAAATGCACTTTTCGACGATATTCTAACTTTTTGAGTTTCACCTGTAGATCAGAATAACCTAGATGTTTTCCTATTACTATTATCATTAGTACATTGGTTTTTTAAGGTTTATTTTTTATTTATCAAAGTAGTTACCGGTATACACCATTATTCATTAAAAATGTCAAAGCACTTTACAATGACAGTACATAAACCATACAATTAAAACCATATTGTTGTTGTAATGGTAGGTGAACCAGATGGAGCTGGTAAAAGGTGGTAAAAGATGGTTAAAAGTAGTGTGAAGAGCATATATTCTGAATGCTGGCATTTTAAAAATGTATAATTAAATAAAGTACTGATCTGAATGATAAAGCTAGTTCTAGTATATTTTGAATGGAGGCATAAAAATTCATTAAATTAAAGTACTAGCTTGTGAACTGGAGTGGTTGTCCTAACTTAAGGAAAGGATTGTCATCCTTTAAAATTAAACATATGCTTTGTCTTCTTGATATCTTACATCCCTGTCTTAAGCAGCAATGTCAAATGATTGGGAAAGATCTGTATATTGTGCAAGCTGTTTCTATCTTGTGCAATATAAGCACAGCATTACCGTAGTAAAAACAGATTTGGGGTCATCATGGAAATGGGCATAAAGCACTTTTCCAATCACATCATGTTTATACATGCAGTGTATCATAGTTAACAATTGTATCATAGTTAACAGAACTCAGTATTTAACATTAGCATTTAGCAACAAAGCACCCTACCCACAATTAAGCATATTTCACTTGCACAGAACAAACCAATGTTACCTTGAAGGTAAAGGTACCCCTGACCATTAGGTCCAGTCGTGACCAACTCTGGGGTTGCGGCGCTCATCTCACATTATTGGCCGAGGGAGCTGGCGTACAGCTTCCGGGTCATGGGGCCAGCATGACAAAGCCACTTCTGGCGAACCAGAGCAGTGCACGGAAAGGCCGTTTACCTTCCCGTTTACCTTCCTGCTGTAAGGTAAAGGTGCCCCTGACCATTAGGTCCAGTCGTGTCCGAATCTGGGGTTGCAGCACTCATCTCGCTCTGTAGGCCGAGGGAGCCGGCGTTTGTCCACAGACAGCTTCCGGGTCATGTGGCCAGCATGACAAAGCTGCTTCTGGCGAACCAGAGCAGCACACGGAAACACTGTTTACCTTCCCGCCGGAGCGGTACCTATTTATCTACTTGCACTTTGATGTCCTTTCAAACTGCTAGGTTGGCAGGAGTGGGGACCGAGCAATGGGAGCTCACCCTGTCGCGGGGATTCGAACCACTGACATTCTGATTGGCAAGCCCTATGCTCTGTGTTTTAACCCACAGCACCACCCGCGTCCTACCTGGGAGTAAGGACCAATTATTTCCATTGTACTTACTTGGCTAGGCTTTCAGCCAGTGGCCTCAAGGTGATGGCCATACCGGAGCGGTACCTATTTATCTACTTGCACTTTGCTGTGCTTTCGAACTGCTAGGTGGGCAGGAGCAGGGACCGAGCAACGGGAGCTTACCCCATTGCAGGGATTTGAACTGCCGACCTTCTGATCGGTAAGCCCTAGGCTCTGTGGTTTAACCCACAGCGCCACCTTCCCGCTGTAGCAGTACCTATTTATCTACTTGCACTTTGACATGCTTTCGAACTGTTAGGTTGGCAGGAGCTGGGACCGAGCAATGGGAGCTCACCCCATCGCAAGGATTCGAACCGCGGACCTTCTGATCAGCAAGCCCTAAGCTCAGTGGTTTAGGTTAATCCTAAACATATTTTCTGATCTTAAGTCCAGTTCGCTCCATGTAATGTTTTGTGTCTTCTCATCAGTCACTAGAGTACTGCAGGTTTTCTTCATTACTCAAACCTGCTCAATCCCCTTCTGCATGTTGAGGTACCCAAAGACTCCCAAAGCAGTAGCCTGCATCCTATTCTGTGGGTGCAGAATACAGAGCCTTAAACAGGGATAAATGGCAACTAGAGATGAATAAGATTACCACAGACTACACCCATGGATGTCTCACTATGTTCAGTAGAACTTAATCCCAGATAAGCATATACAGTACAGCAGAGGAAGATTTTCAGACACAGGCCAAATCGTCTCAGGATCTCCCCATTTGTCTTCCTTAAACCACACCCACCTTCCTCAAAGATGGCAACATGTCGACATCAGGTGTGAGGCAGGTAGAGGCACAGCTGCTTTCCCTGCAGAAAGCAAGACTGAACAGGTCAGCCCACCATCCGATAGGTGATTGACAGATGGGTTGTCCCACCAAACATCATTATGCTATCTGATGACTGGCAGGTGGATGAGACTTGTCTCTTTCAAAGTCTCTCTCTCTCTCTCTCTGGGGGTATATGTCTACCTGTATATAAAAGATCTGGTCCACCTGGTCAAAAAGGTTCCCATCTTCGGGTTTACTAGCATTACTGTATTACTATATTCAGCAAGTGCAGTTGTCATTTCTACAACACTGAAACTGAAACTGTAGGGCCCGTTCCTCACCCCCACCCACGGAATATTTACGAGAAGGAGCCCATTCCCTACCATAGCTGCCAAGTTCTCCCTTTTTTTAAGGGAAATTCCCTTATGCTGAATAGGCTTCCTCGTGAGAAAAGGGAAAACTTGGCAGCTATGTTCCCTACAGCAGCCTAGCCGACAATTAGCTTCCTATAGACGCATCGGATGCAGCAGTAGCAGCAGCAGCAGCAGCAGCACCACCACCACCACCCTCTTGGCCCTTTCACCTGAATGGGCGGGCGGGATGCTTCCACCGCGAGCTGGCAAAATCCCCGCGCAGGCTCCGTTCCCAAGGACACCGAATGCCACCTGAGCTTCAAGGGTCACCCTGGGCAAAGGGAGGCCCGTTTTCGCCCGTCTGCGGATCAAGAGATGTCCATTTTGAACCACACCACGACCACCCGGAGATGGGAGCGCAAGGGAACTCAACGAAGATCCTGACAGGAGACCAGGTAGCAGACACGACACAGAACGCAAAAAAGAACGAACTATATTTCTCCCGAGCCAAGCACACACGGACTCGCACCCGTAACTCCAAGCCATCCCTCCCTCCCGCCCGTGTTTCCCCTTTGATGCTGAAACAGAGGCTGTCTGAATCCACCCCACCAAATGCGAGACGCGCCCGCAGCTCCTTCCCCTTCCAGGCAGCGGGTGCGCAGCGCCCTGAAGGCCCCGCGAAGGTAGGTTCGGCCGCAAGAAGACCGGTTTCCTCTCGCCCACCTCATGAGGTAGTCCCTGAAGTCTTTGCTGCGCAGGTAGTCCGCGGCCTTGCGGGCCAGCGCCGCCATGGCGGAGGCGGAGGAGAGACGGAGAGCAGAAGGAGAAGAGCCGCCCGAGTCGTCGCCTCTGCCGCTTCCAATGACAAGCTCCTCAGGCGCGGAGGGCGAGACGCCTCTTCACGACCGGCTTCTGCTTTACGGTAACGCCTCCGTTATCATCACAACCCGGCTGCCCATTGGCGCAAACGGCGGCGGCGCCCCTTCTCCTCATTAACTTTCCAACGAGGTGCCGTAAAGCGCGGGAGGGGCCCCTTGGTTAGAAGTGCCGGAGGCCGCGGGGAGGGGGGCGTTGCGGGAACTGAATGCCACAACATTTAAAGCCAAATTGGCCTTTAACTCCCGCCCCCTGGCCGGGCGATGGCCCTTGCGTCATGATGGGCAGGGCTTCTCTGAGCCTCTATTGGTTGCGCGCGAGAGTCTGCTTGCTTCCTATTGGCTAGGGCCGATGGCACGGCGTGCTATTCATCCCCCCCACCCCCAACATGGTTTTCAGTTCGCCTGTCAAGGGCAAGAAGAACGGCTGTAATAGATTGTTTGCATCACCTCTGCTCCAGTTAGCAGTACATGCACTTATGCTTACTGTTCCCCCTGCATTCCACAAAAACAGAAGCCAAATTCTTGGAATCTTTCAACTTCACCAATGTGAAAATAAAGGTGAAAGAACTATAGACTCCAATGATGTAAATGCAAGAATGTTACATACTAGGGTAAGTTTTGACTGGTATTAGCTTGTATATTTCCCAGTGGAACAGTATCTGGAGTGTTCCACTGGTGTAGCTGTAATGGCAATGATACATCTGGCATTCTTCAAGCTTAATAGTGCTTCCACCAAATCCTATAGCCCCTCAGCCATCAGATCTTCAGCGTAGTATGTCATTAGTTTATGTCTCAATTCAGTAGACACACAGAGAGATAGATACTCAATTTAATGCCATTTTTATAACTAGGGGCGGGGAATAGATTGTAAGTCTGAGGGCAGGTGCTGTCTTATTTGATTGTAAGTAAGATACAGTACTCTGGGATTATGTTTTGCTGAAGAGTGGGGTACAAATGTTATAAATTATTTTAGATACCCTCTTTTTAGTTGCCAGGATTCCCCCCCACACACTTCTAGATACATAAGAATCATCTGCAGTTTTTTAAAAGTAGAAGTGAACTGCTGGTTTTCCACATTTAAATCAAAACACATTGGAATATATCTAGCTAGATCATACTCAAGAGTAGACCCATTGAAATAAATGGACTATGGGTCTGCTCTGAGTATGACTAACAGTGAATATTACCTATTGCATATTTCAGGGGTTCCCAACAAAATTTTCTCGAGGACCCCTCATCGAGCCGCTATTGTGACAAGGACCCCCATTAATTCCTAATCCTAAAATTAAAAAGTGAGAGCCAAATTAAGAGTCTTTTTATATTTTATATTTATACGTTATTTACAGTTACAACAGAGTACTCCATCAGTATACAGTTAGTTTTAATTTTCAGTTCTTAATGAGATGAACCACTTTTTAACCAACGGTCCATTTTTAACTACGCAAACTGTAGCTTCCGCGAAAAACAACGCTTTGTTTACAAACACTACTGTTTTGCAAAGAGGCAGCGTGCGCCAGGGAGGAGGGAGGGGAATGGAGAAGACAGGGTACCTGCGCAGTGGCGCACAAATGAAGCCGATGCGCGCAAAGCATCTTGGGGAGGTGAGCGTTAGTAGAATGCGTGCGCTGCCTCTTTGCAAAACAGTAGTGTTTGTAAAGCGCCACCTAACGGCATACAGCAGAACTACTGCCTCTATCTAATTCTAGTTTAGCGCTAGACTCTGCTCATGCAGGAAGCGGCCAAAACAAAAAATCTGTTATCATACGAAATATTCTAATAGCATCTTGCGGACCCCTCTGGCATAGCTCGCGGACCCCTGGGGGTCCCCGGACCACCTGTTAGGAACCACTGGCATATTTAAAACAGTTACTGGATGGCTCTGTAAAAGCTTTCAATTTCAAAAGTGCAAGGAGACCTTTATCTAGAAAAGATTATTTTTAACCAAGGGAATGCTGCCTTTTAACATGACTTTTAGCCTCTTCTAATGCAGGCAAACAAGTTGGATGGTTGCTGTTATCTTTCGTTAGAAGCAAGAGATAACGAAAATGCCTGTTTCCCTGTTACCTTTGGATATAAACAGCACGCTTTATGAACTACGGTAGTTTAACCTTGCTTCATTTCTCTATATCCCTGCAGCTCTTACTCCTCAAGAGAAGTTCTGAATTCTTCTTGTTGCTAACAGAGGCTTTTAAAAGAAGAATCAGAACATCTCCACACAAAATGTCACTTGGGGCTCAGTATACCCAAGCTCCATAGGGACAGTTTCTTTGACTATATGAGTGAAAGAGACAAGTAACCCTTCACCTAATTTGTTCATTATCATCACAGTTGATCCAGTTCCTTGACAAACACACACAAAAGGCAATTTAGGTCGATAAGTGGTGGATTATTAAACAGTGAGTATGCTGGATGGAGGACTGTCCTGAAAACTGTAAACACTAATGTCCTTTTCAAAATAACTGGGATCAAGGGGAAAGTGACAGCTGCTCAAGTACAGTGTGAACTGCCAAGTTTTTCAGAAGGCTGTGAACCAATCCAGGGCTTCTGTCAGCCATAAAATCCTTCCGTCATAGACAGTGCAATCCTATATTCACTAGTTCTTGAAGTCTTCTGAAGTGGAGGCTTTATCTGAAACCACTCCTGTGGAAGTGCCTCTGCACATTGTGCAAAGGCTTCCCCAGTAAAGTTCTCCCTGCAGATCCCTGAAAATGGAGTAGAAATCATAGGCAGGCCTGTGCACAGGAAGAGGGGGCAGCTGGGTACACTTCTTGGAGGGCTTTGAGGGCTAAGCAGGCTGGGGGCCCCACCAGGGACTGGCTGGTTTTTGGTTTGCGTTTACGTATAACTATTCTAACAAGGCTCCCACCCTGGGCCTCAGACGAGCTCTGCACAGGCCTGGTCATAGGTGAGGCATAGGGAGAAGTATACTGACATGGTATACTAACCTCCCACTATGCAATTCAAACATCTGCATCAGGACAGGACCAAGACAGCACCCAAACCATCCCCAACTCAGGAGGAGAGGGGAAAGGAAAAGTGTGCCAGGCGGAGAAATCTTCCTACATTATTGGAGTCAATGAGAGAGGAATTGAGGTCGGCTTCTATGGCTCTGAGAGTTTTGGTTGTGAGAAATGTGTTCTCAGAATGGTTCTAAGAACCTTATTCTGAACAGTTTCTAGGTTTTGAAGTTTCCTGCAGACCCCAGAACTCAGCATGGTAGAGGATTCACGCACTCTGATTTTTCAGAATGGTCAGTTTTTACCTTTACATCTCCATATATGGAGAGCTTCCTCCACCCATTTAATTTTCATCGCCTGGATTTTTTTAAAAATCATCTCCTAGAACTGGAGAGAAGGAGCCTCAGATAAATGACAAAGGAAGGTTATAGCTAAAGCCCAAAAGTTATGTTTTATCTTAATTGGATCATGTCCACAGCATGGCTTGTCTTCAATGTAGCACTAAGCAAATTGTTCTGTCAACACAAGCATTTCTCACGTGATGGAATATTAGCCCCCTCTCTACTCCCCCTATGCACCCCCTAAATTTGTTCTGGGCATTCCCCTCAACCCTCTGGACTAAATTTGGGGACGGTGTGGGGCACACACAGCAGGAAAAGAGGAAGTCCCATTGCACTAGTAATCTTTGCACTTGCACAATTATTCAGCTGAATATTGTCCCCATACATTTAAAGCACATTTATACTACTTGAACATTCATGTCTCCAAAAGAATTGTGGGAACTGTAGTTTACCCTTAACAGAACTACAGTTTCCTGGATTCTTTGAGGGAAGTCATGTGCTTTAAGAGCATGCTGTAGATATGACTGGTGGGCTTGGTGGATAGGGGCTCTTTTGTTTTAAATACCTATACCCATATGTTGTACATTCTGTAACACAAAGATCATGAGGTTTTACATTATGAGATGGTCTGATACTCTATCATCTACTCTCTGCCTTTCTGTAGTTGTGTGTTTTACATGTAACTAGTGGTCCCAGATGGAGATGTGCTTCAAGAGAGACATCCACTATGTGCACTGGTACCTGGTTATGCATCTGCGTCCACATCAGATGTTTGCATGGAGATATTCACTATTGACCTAGGGCTACTAAAGAGTGAGTGACTGACTGAAAGTGAAAGGAAATGTGACTGAATGAGAAAAAAATGAATGAGTATACTTGAAGGACTTCAGTACAAATCACTAAACATGACCAGTGCTTTCAATTTAACAAAGAGTCAGATCAACAATTAAGGTACAATAGGTTTTATTTTTGCAGTATTTCATTATAAATAGAGATGTACAGATGAAGGCCAATACTGAGGTTCCTTCCTAGGAACCTGTCACAGTAAACTCTTGCCCATTTGAACCCACAGTTATCTTTTTCTGCCAGCATCCTTCAGCATAGACATGTGGACTTCTGAAGACCAATTCAGACAACTTCACACCATTCACCCAGCAGCTGAAGCCGGCAGCTGTAGAAGCAGCAACAGTAGACACAGCACACAGAAAACAGGATTAAGAAGCGTCCCTAAATGCAATTGTGTCTAACAAGGTACAAAGTCCCAAATGATCATTGTGCTATAAAAAATATTATACTTCATAAGACCAAGTTTATTTTTTAAAAAAGTTACTCTGGTACATATAATAAATGTCTGTACACTGCAGCCCCTTTCAAACATGAAACGTTGAAGCATGGACATTTCAAACCAAACAGTTCACAAACATGGAGGTGGAGTTGGCAAATAAAATGCTGCACCGCTATCTAGAAAAGCTATTCCGTAACCACAGACCACAAAATGAACCGTTTACAGCTCCTTAACTTCATGTGTGGGGCAAGGAGGAGGAAAATGGAAAAGGTGGTGGCAAAGATAGAGAGAAATGGGATGCCCTGCCCACTTTTGGTTCTGTCCCTACCCACCCCTGGCACATTGTCCCCAATAGATTTCCCTTGAGGGAATGTGGCCTATGACAAAAGCAAGGTTCCTCACTTGGGTTCCTTAGACTCATAAAGCGTCCAATTGTTTCCTGCAGATCAGGTTTTGCACCTGTTTGATGGGTTCAATCTGTAAGGCATTACACAAGTCTATTTAGCAGGAGAGTGTAAAGGTGATGTAGTCTTCCTGGGTAAAGTATTTCTCTGAATCATGATGCACCCTTTCATCCCTGACAAGCTCTTCAAAACCCTCAGGGGAAGATGTTCTGAAGAGCTGGATCTATGTTCCCACCGGTTTGTTTTATGATTTCATAAACAGCACTAGAGAGCATGGGAAGAAAACAAACATTTGGCTTCAAAAAGCCTTTTAGAGAGGGAACCAAAAAGGCAGCCTTCCTGATATGACAGTTCTTCTGTCCAGGGCTTTGTCAAAACAAGCCTCAAGCATTCTTGTTAGTCTCACTTTCTTTGACACTGATCCCAGAGTGGTGTGTATGTTTGCCCGCTCATGAGGTGGAGCCTGCAGAGCCTGTGGTTATTTCAGTTGCACTACACAAGCAACTAGAAGGTGCTGGGGAGTCTATTATTAAACCAGGTGAATCATGGTCTTGGAAACCCTGTGGCACTAGGAGTTCTGCTGAGAATTAATATACTGATGATGTCTCTGCACAGGTTCCAGATGACTAGTACACCACTGTCTCTGGGTGTTTTGGACTGCACCAGACCCAACCAGTGATCTTTCCAAAGCCAAGAAATTATTTGCACCTGAACAGCACATATGCAAGACAAGTGAAAGCCACTGGTTGTTTCGTTCTCCTTAGGAAAAGGCCTGATTTTGCAGTATCTCTATACTCTGAGGAAGGGGCAAACTATTAATCAAAGGCAAAACCCACAGCTCCATATCTGTGCTTGAAACAATTGTAACAATAGGAGACTTTTTAGTGTGTTTGAGCACCTGAGAACAGAGGGATTCAATTGCCCCAAATAACAAGTGGCCTCATGGTGTTACGCAATTACGCAAGCAGTTCTATGCAATTCTCACTTCATACACACACACATGGGTTTACAAGTGCATTTTCCAAGGTGATTACTTAGAAAAACATAGAACTGTATAGTTGGAAGGGACCATAAGGGCCATCTAGTCCAACCCCCTGCAATGCAGGAATCTTTTGCCCAACATGGGGCTCAAACCCACAACCCTGAGATTAAGAGTCTTATGCTTTACCAGCCGAGTTGTCCCGCATGAGCAAACTTAATTCAGATATATGGTAGCAATGGCAGTTGGAAAATACTGGATCAGCTCACTAACTGGGTCCTTCTAAGTCAATATTGACTGGCAGTGGCTCTCCAGGGTTAAAAACAGGGGCCCTTTCCAGACCTACCTGGAAATAACAGTGGATGAACCTGGCATCTTTTTGCATGCAAAGCACGTGCTCTTCCATTGAGCTACTGTCCTTTTCCGGCAACTGGCGTACCAGTGAAGTGCATTAGATGAAACACAGATTTGGAAATGACTGAAAAAGCACATCAGATGCAATGCTTCTCTAAATCCAACTGGATGAGAGAGTATAAGGGATTACAAAATTAATCTGTGGCACATAATATATTCCACTGGGAAAAAGCACCCAAGCACCATGATTCTGTGAAGGAGCAACATGCAATTTCAGTTATTTCTAAATGTGTGCATTGCATATAATGCAAATTACAGTCGTACCTTGGATCCCGAGGTACAATCGGAAGCTGTGCCTTGGTTTCCAAATGTTTTGGAAGTCAAATGGACTTCCAGAATGGATTCCATTCGACTTCCGAGGCATAGCTGCCAAGTATCCCATATCCGCCGGGAAAAACCCTTTTTTCTTACCGTTTCCCGGCGGTCTCCCGTTTAGCGGAAAATCCCGGTATTGTCCCTTAAATCGGGATACTTGGCAGCTATGACTGTGGAGGAGAATGCAATTGTTACCCGGGCATTTTTCTGGTGCCGCTTGCCCTTCTATGGGCACCAGAAAATGGCGGCGCCGGCGCCGGAAGTCGCTTTACGTGTTTCCGGTCATGCGCGGAAGCGACTTCCGGCGCTGGCGCCGCCATTTTCTGATGCCCATAGGGCGAAGCGCCACCGGAAGTTGCGTCACGCAACTTCCGGTCATGCGCGCGCTGCCGATCCCGGATATTTACGACCCGGACTTGGCAGGTATGTTCCGAGGTATGACTGTACTTATACTCCTACTGCCATTATCACCATAGATGTGAATCATCACCACACAGACTCTACAAGTGGGGTGCAACATCTCCTGTGGTATATGTGGGTAGACAGGGCAATATTTACACACAGTCAGCAGTCACTTATGGACTGGACTAATATTCCCTTGGTTGAGTAGGGTTATGATATCAAGTCCAAGTCCAAGTCCAAGAAGTAATGAAATTGCACTCTGATTGTTAGGAAATAGCCAGGGCTCTTGATGATTTTGGGTGCACTGGGCTCTTCTATTTAAAGGAGCAAGCAAGGGCAAAAGTGAACACAACAGAAAAACAGGTCCACATGTTCAAGATTTCAAATATCTACAATATACCTATCACCTGTCAAGCCTGAGCCAAAACCTTCATTTTATGGAGTTTCACAGCATTGTTTTATTCTAAAAGTCACACTTCAAGAACAGCTTCTCTGCTGCCGTCCTGTGTGCACAGCACATAGAAATGAAACATTAAATATAATTTAAAAATTAAGGACAAAATAGAATAAATTACATGACGTTCTGTCACACAGAAACAGACCCTAAGGAGCATATTACAGTAGCTAATGCAACAAATCTGTTCTCTTGCATCTGCAGGCACAATTGACATCAATCTCCCAAGCTGTGTTTAGTATTGGAATGGCTTCACCACTCAGCAAAATAAATGTAATCTATAGGATACAATATTCTGTCTTCACGTTTCCCCCCCATAAGAGGAAACGAGAGACAATGTAACATGCTGGTTTTTCCTGCAGAGTTTTGAAAGGTGGCGAAATCCATTATAAAAATGCAAGTCAAGTAAAGTGCTTAAAATATTGGCCGCAATACAACTCAGAATCATAAAGCTGCCAAACCCAAGATTTCGAAGGGCTTAAACATGCTTAAGTTAAGTCTGTGTTGGGTGGTGGCCAATGAGTGCAATCCAGAGTAGCGCTTGCCACTGATGTCAGTGGGAGGCGGAACGTATCCATTCTTGTCAATCACTTTATGCACAACACAAGCCAATACAGTCAGGTAATGCTAGTTCAACATCACAGTTACACCTGTTTCCACTGATGTTAGAAAAATATTGTAGATTTTTTCTCACTGAAATTTCTCCGCTGACAGTTTCTTTCCCTTCTGCTTGTCAGAGACTAGGTGATTTTGTCATGTAGGTAATCATGTGGCATTATGAGCCATTATTTTAAATGGAACAGGCAAACAAAAGATTGCCATCTCCATGATAAAAGTAGGAGAGTTTGTAACACAGTATAGCATCCTTAGAAAGCACTATTCTTGCATTCATTCATCCACCCATAGGGAGACTAGGTCATGCTTACTGCCCCACTACAGCCTCCACACACTCAAAGTTCTATTTGCACAGAGCCGCCACATACAGGCCTATGATGCCATAAGGGCCTCTATCCATGATCCATACCCTCAATTTATCCAAGCATAGATAGTTGATTAATTAATATAAGAATGGATGTCAGGAGCAAATGATGTCCTTGAATGTGTGGCTATCAGCATCAGTGGGTGCAACCACAATCCCCCCCATGCATTATTTGCTGTACAGACCAAACACATGAAGGGTGCTTTTTGAGAAGTACAGCAGGCACTACTCAGCCAGCTCTTCTTTCTTCATGTTAAATACCGTTCTTAGTAGGCCATTGATTTCACAGCATCACACGCGTCTTCCTTTCACATTCAGCTCTTTGGAGATGAACTCTGCTGCAGGTGATAATGGGTAGCAGTATCAATTGCTAGCTGTGACAATTCACCATGACATAAATGCTGGTAGAATTGACCTCTAAAACCAAAGCGACTGAAAATTGCTTACAAAAAGTGGTCTTACAGAGCATCTAAAAGATCCCAAAAATAACATTTGGAGAAAATGAGAATAGGATCTTAGTGGTATACACTTAAATAAGAAGCAGTACAGCAGTTGAAAAATTGGCACATGACAATCTTTGAGTACCTGCTAACTCAGGATCTTGGCATTAACTTAAAAAACAAAAGCAACAAAAGGAATCGGAAAGCAAAGGATATCTTTGCCTTATGCTGGAGTTCTGCTAATTTTAGCAATTTATGTGCCAATAGTCCAAAGTCCTGCAAAATTAGCAATACGGATCAGCCTCTCTGAGCAACATGTGGCGCATGTTTTCCCTTTTTTCAACCAGGCATTCTTTGGGACCACTACAACCTCGTTGAGGTCAGTCTTTTCATCCCCCTCCGCTGGGCCAGGTTGGAGGACAATACAGGTTCCAGCCTTGGTGCCTGAGGTGTTCGGTTTAAAGCAAAGTAGGTGGCTGCCATTGCTCCCTGCAAAATAAAAATTGAAACCATGCAGATTTAAGAACAATGCCTGCTTTCCCTCTTCAGTCCCACTCCCCACCCCCAATTTAAAGAAGAGGGGGTATCTGTATCAAGACATTATAGCAAAGGGAGCTTCTCCCAATGACTGCTTCTTTACTTTCTGAAGGAGCCTATATTCTTCAACCGCTAAGGCTAGTTTTGACTGTGGGACTCAGCTGAATCATTAGTTATATATCACACTGCGGATTATCATGCACATGGTTGCTTATGTTCATATGCAGCAAAAGTGCATATTGGAGAAGGAGTACATGTTTGTTGGTTCATGTGTGCATGTGCCTACACATAGGTGAGGAATGAGGATTTCAAAAGGTTTCTCTTTGCACCAGATCTTTCAGATCCCACCCAGAAAAAAATGTAGCTGTACATGTGTATGTGCAACTCCTCTTTACTTCTACCAATCCATTATACTAATTGACAGATGGGAACTAGGATTTGGGAAGGAGGAAGGAGGAATCTAGGACCCTGTCAGAGCCTCATGCCTCCTTCCCAAAGCCCAGTCCCTCGCTTACCCAGCTTTGGGAAGGCAGCCTGAAGGCTAGGAGGCAACAAATGTTGCCAAGGGCCACCCAAAAAAGGTGTCGAGGGCCGCATGTTGGACCACTGTATGCAAGAATACAAAGCAGCTTCATTTGGACTTACCTTTACCAGGTGAACATCCTGTCGGCTGAGCTGATTCTGGGATAGATATTCCCCGTTTACTATCCACGGGTGCCTTAGAACCAGGGCTGCTGTCAAGCGCTGATGGGGGTCTACATGAAGCATCTTTGACACAATATCCTGTTAAAGAGAAATTACAGAGGAGAAGAAAACCTGTGATTTTGCTTTCTTTTCCCCATGAGGATTTCCATTTTAAAGCCTGGGTAATGGTGGCAGTTTCAAAATATGGAATACTGGAATGGAAAATGCCACTAAGAACTCATCATCTGAGAACCGGTCCTGCACCCTTTGAATGTAGCCACTGCAAACAAAGTTCCACGGTAGGTTGCTGGAGTGGGGTATGGGTGGGGCAGGGAAAGACATACTGCCACAATCGCACACACCAAAACTCTCTAGAATGTTCTCTTGGAAATGTGTATATGAACCAGCAATCTCAGTGTTGACTTTTAGGCAGGTAGAACAGAGGATTAGTGAGCTTACCTGGGTTGTAACACAGAATGCAGCATGGAAGGAAGTGGTCCTAGCCAGTTAGTGCATTCCCTCCCTGCTACTAAAGGGCTTTTAGAGGATCAGCTTATTGGGGATTCATCCTGATTTGTTTGTAGAGAGGTTAGATTACATTGTGTCAAGCAACTGTTACCCCACACTTTCCAGTACTTCCTTTTTTGCAAGTAGTCCAATCTTTTGGAGAAGCAGGTTTTCAGTACAGTACAGTATAAGGTTTCCCAACCTACTGTAATTGGGCAACCTGAATTTGAACAGGCATGTCCAACAGGTAGATCGTTATCTACCCTCCTCCCTAAAAAAATTTAACAACATTGCCCTGCACCCAAAAATGGGGCTTCCCTCCTCCCTAAAAAAGCTTATCAACTTACCCCCCCAACTTGCCAGTTTTTAACTCTGTGAGTAGATCATGGTCTATTGGGAGTTGGCCACCCCGCCATAGAAAAACAGCAACTATATTGAAATGCCCTAAAACTCCAAATCACCATTTTCACAATGGATAGGATACTGTGCAAAAGAGGCTTTTAGCAACAGCTTCCCTGTGTTCAAGCACAGTTTTGAACTTATCCTAAGAAGGTATCTGAAGGCGCTGCAATGAATTCACAGCCCAATTCTGCATATTAGGTGATCAACATAGGAGTCAAGTCCTGGGGGCTGAGGTGCCTTTGCCCCCCTTAAAATATTTGAGGGAGCCAGGCCTCCCCAAAGCTGATGGGCATTGCCATTCAAATGTTGTGCATGTGTACATCATGTGATCAATGATGCGGGGTGCAGCTTACCTGCCCCTCCCCCCCAGTATTTTACTCAAGTTGGCACCCCTTGTGATCAAGAATTAGTTTTAGTCATTAAGGACAAGATGTTGATCACTTGTCAAGGGGTCCATGTAATGTGCTAAGACTGTTTTAACTCCTTTTCTCATGTACTAAGGATCGGGATGGGTGAATAAGTCTACTTCTGGTCTGTGTTACCTTCACATTCATTCACCCATAAGTCCATTCTACCTATTTCTGTTTTAATCTATGGTTTTAAAAACAAACACAAAAATTTGTACTGAAGTAGACATTTCTAAATAACGTTTCTTTCAAAATATGTGTATGAAAACAATTTTGATACATTTTTGAGTCACAGACAGCCTTGGAAGTTCCGAAAGGCCAACCTAAAAATATGTTATATGCTTACCTTAGCAGCATCAGATATCGAATCCCAGTTTCCTCCTGTAAGTGCATACTTTCCACTGCCAATTCTGGCCAGAATCTCCTCCGGGGTATCATCTGGCCCATTTGCAAAAGGAGTGAATCTGTTGAGCCACAAACGGGTATTTTAAAGAGGTGTTTGCACAATGCAGAGTTACCAGAGCATAATAATAGGTTTAGCTTATATAAAACTTTTCAGGCCTCACCCACTGAAGAAATAACAGCATTATTGATGGAAATGATTAGCATAATTAACTAAAGTAACAACAAGAATTGTGAGGTGAGGCCCTTCATTTTCACGAACACAACTGTACAATACCTCTTTTGAACTGTCTCAGTCATAACAAAACATCCAGAGGGGGGAAAAGGGTGTTTCACCCTCCAAAATGTCCCCTTTATTTATCTTCCTTGCAAATGGAGAATGTTTTGGTTAATTTGTTATTTTATTTAAAAAAATACCTAAGTAGAAAGGAACTAAACCCTTAGCAGAACAAATAATTGAGATCTAGCACAATGGGGTGGTGTGGGGTGCTGTGGGGGTGAATCTGCATACACACTATACCATATCCCCCCCCATCTCAATAATGCTGGGATTGGTACACTCCTTACAGAGCTACAGTTCCCAGCACCTTAATAAGCGACAGTTCCCAGGATTCTTTGAGGGGGAAATGTACTTTGAATGTATAGTTTAGCATGTGGCCTGAGACTTAGGAAAGTGTCAACTCTGATATTTAAAGCAAAAAAGAAAGAAGAATAAGACCTTGTATTAGGAGCTGAAATAGATGTGATGCTAGTCATGCAATTAGCAATTGTGTGAATTGCTTTTTACAAGTAAATGGCAGTGTGGGATCCCTGTTTCAGCATGGGACCCTGTTGTTGGGGACAAGGTGCTTTAACCCTGCTCTGGATTGATCTCCCAATTTGGATTGGGCCACCGATGCTTGCAATTTACTTTTAAAAAGTCATCCATACAATTGCTGTTTACATGTAAGGCATCCCATTTGTTCAGCAGACAGCAGACTTTGTGTAAAATCCCCACTTTGATTGTTGTTCTTTACAATAAATAACAGGAAAAAGGAGCTCCTTGGAGTGATGCTTGGCACTGGTTACGTCCAGGAGGGAAACTTGGCTGCCACTGCAGTAGCCCATGGGGAAGACTTCCAACTTGTGCAAAGATACTAGGAAGGCCTTGCACCTACCCTGCTAACATGGTGTACAACAGAATCCCTAAGCTCCAGATATCACAGGCTGCATCATAGCCTTGCCGTTTCAGGACCTGCGGAAAGGAGAACAAGTAGAAGAAACAGGTTATAAAACTCTTTTTGGAAAGAAATTTATGACCAAGAAATTGGTTCACATTTGCCTGAACTTGTCAGTAAGAGTGGTCATCTTGGACAGGAAAATAAGTGTTTATTAAATTCACACTTTCCAAAGCAGCATGAGAACCGAAATACAGTCATCCTTCCAAATTCACTCTTATTTGAATTTTGTGATGCAGTTATCCGACTGAACAACGTTTACAAAATGCATATGTTAGGGAGAAATGAGCATAAAAATGGATATACAGTACTAGAAAAAATAGCATTCAAATAACATTAAAAATGCATACTGTTAGGAGAAATTGTTTGCAAAAATGTGTCCCTTAGTCAAAACTGCAAACAAACATGGGTTTATTAAGAGAAATGTGCTGAATAATTTTCATGAGGTTTGTTTTTAAAAGAATAAAAATTAATTGTAAGTTGCTGAAGTAATATGGAAAACTGAATTTATTATTGGAAAAATGAGAAAATGAGAGAACGAAAACTGACAGATCTTTCCATTCCTAACTGTCACATACGATGAATGTGTGTGTCTTGTTTTGCCACAGACGCAGTTGTTCATTCCCATATTTGTTCCAAACAAATAAAGTTTTCAACATGTAACCAACTATAACATTATGCGTACAATTACTTTAGCAGTTGATGATGAAATACTGTTTTTCAAAAACTAAGTTTCATTGATCAGAAAAGCCTTTAAGTTTTCAGAAATAAATTGCTATGACTACATGTAAAGTCACTATGGATTTTGAAACAAAGCAATAGTATGGTTTTAGTTTTTATTATATACTGATAGTATGAAACTGCCTGTGGGAGTCTTAATCATGTAAGCTAGAAAGGTTATTATCAAATCAGACTTTGAAACTGGAAATACAGCACAGCATGTAGTTACATAAAATTCCTCCCATGCTGGGCCAAAACCTAAGAAGTATGGTGAGTGCTACCTGGCACTAGATCTGTAATATCTTCCCCAGCAGTCTATAAGACCACAGACAAAGACCACCTAACTTGGATGAAAACTGGAGAATAAAATAATTTACACACTGACGTGAGATTAACAGCCTTTGTGATTCATGGCTTGTTTTCCTGCAATTGCTCCCACTAGATGGCAGGCCAATTCCTCCTCTCAGATATCCTTAACAATCCATGATCGTTCATGTTGTAATTATGACATTGCCATCAAATAAAAGAAAATCAATGGATTCCAAGTAAAACAGAGAAGACTAAATGTAAGCAGGCATGTTATTTCGCCTTTGCCATTCCCTTTGGCTGCTTTCCTAACGTTCAATTTAATTGGACAAATGTTTCAGTGGCAAGGGAGTCTGGGATCAGAGTGAAGTTGGAGGTGAACTTCAGGACATTAGAGAAGAAAAAGTTTCAAAAGCTGCTTGCTAAAACAGCTGTGACATTTCTTACAAAGAGGAAAAGGGGCAAAGGAGTCTAACTCTTCCTCTGACAGCGTTTTGCACCCTGAACCTTCATCCAGCTGATTTACACCACTCCATACCACACCCGGGTTTGCATGTTTGCAAGCCAAGAGCCCTGAGTCCTGTGGAATGCCACAGGGTTTGAGCTTGCCTTTCCACATGTCACCTTCTGAGACAAATCAGGCAAAAGGGAATGAAACCATCATAAAATATGATGCTCAATGAAAATGCCATAGACCACAGTATCAAAAGCAACTGAGAGGCCAATCTAAAGCTGTTTTGCCTCTCTAACCATGATGTAAATATGGGATATGATGGAACAGGGATCACTCTGCTATGTACCTCAGGTGCTACAAAATTGGCTGTATAACATGGTGTCATTAACAGGCCGTTCTCAGCTCTCAGTTGTTTGGCAAATCCAAAATCGCAGATCCTGATGGAGTCGGGGTTACCTGACTCATCCATGTAAAGAATATTACTAGGTTTCAGATCTCGGTGAACAACCTGTAAAGAAAGTTAAAACTGTTATATAAAGTGAAGTAGCTGTTGCAATGATAAATGTCGGATTTGGTTTGTGTTGGCAGCTGGAAATTCTCAAGATTTACCATTTGAAGTTTGTTTCGGCCTATTTGGTGTCATGCCTTGATAAATGCTGACATTTACCAAATGATACTGTACACAGAGTCGTAAATTTAGTCATAAACCAAATAAATTTAATAATGATTTTCTATTTATCTCTGGTCTTCTGAAATTTTACAAATTTTCACTAAATTAGTATTCACCCATAACACACACAGATTTGAATTGAAAGGGCCATTTGATTTCAGATTGGCTATGTTGTCTGCCTCCTCTTCCCATAGGGTTAAATATATGTCCCCCCCCAAAAAAAAATAAAATAGTGAGGCTAGTCCAGATATAAATGTTTATGATAAAGTCTATTATACCCCATGGCAGGCATCCCCAAACTGTGGCCCTCCAGATGTTTTAGCCTACAACTCCCATGATCCCTAGCTAACAGGACCAGTGATCAGGGATGATGGGAATTGTAGTCCAAAACATCTGGAGGGCCAAAGTTTGGGGATGCCTGCCCTATGGGTTTAAGGAAAGTAATAAGGATTAGCTCTTCGGTACGGAAGGTACTATCCAAATGTGAGATATTTGATATAGCATCCCTTATTGTACAGGCGTGTTCTTCAATAGTAAATTAGTAACTTACAAGTTTATGCACATTTTCGAATCCATTTTGGGTAATGCCCAAATAAGAAATAAAATAAAGATAACATTTTTAGAAAGCAGAAGAAATTGTACTTACTCCCTGGGAATGCAAATAGTTGACTGTCTTGGTAATGGTACAAAGGACAGCACTGGCCTCTCGTTCTGAGAAGCACTTCTGCCGAAGTATTCGATCTAAGAGTTCCCCTCCTCGCATCAGCTCCATCACAAGGTATACATACTTCCCATCATCATAGACCTATTCGTGCAGAGAAGCAATCAGGTGCGTGAATCAAGATTCTCCATCCATCCATTTATTTATTTCATTTATTGCCCTTCCTCCCTGGGATTTAAATGTCCTGTGGGCACTGTCTTAATGTGCCAGCACAAGGTTTTACCAGAAGAAAATGGAAGCTAAAGTAGCTGAATAGGAAACAGTAGATGGAGGAGATTCGTCTTTCACTTGATGCTTGGCGGTGGTGTTTAGAGAGGGTCCTCCTAAAACCCAACCTCCCAATGACATCATTTTAAATAAATAATCATAACATGCATGAATCCATAATGAAAAATATATAATTAAAGTGCTGATTGTAACAGGAGAAAATAGGAGCACTATAAAGCCTCTGGGAAAAAAAGATGGGGGAAAGAACTTGTTTTTTATGAAAGGGAGTACATAAGCCAATCCCATCTATAATAATCACAACACATACTCCCAATGGCAGTATGTTAGATGGATAATTTAAAGAGAGAACCAGTGCCCAGTTCTAGGCTCTACCTGACTGATGGTTGTATACTCATATAGAATGCAGCATATTGCCACATCTTAAAATTAGCTGCTGTTTCTTTAATACAAA